>NC_058405.1:59955406-60250603 GCF_002201575.2 Neomonachus schauinslandi | reverse complement strand
GGAAGGAAGGAAGGAAGGAAGGAAGGAAGGAAGGAAGGAAGGAAGGAGGAAGAAAGGAGGAAGAAAGGAAAGAAGGAAACTGTAGGCCAATATCTCTGATGAACATAGATGCAAAAACCCTCAACAAAATATTAGCAAAATATCCAACAATACATTGAAGAAAACATTCACCATGATCAAGTGGGATTTATTCCAGGGATGCAAGGGTGATACAATATTCACAAATCAATCAACATGACACATCACATTAACAAGAGAAAGAATAAAAACCATATGATCATCTCAACAGATGCAGAAAAAGCATTTGACGAAGTATTCATCCACTCATGATAAAGATTCTCAACAAAGTAGGTTTAGAAAGAACATACCTCAACATAATAAAGACCACATATGACAAACCCATAGCTAACATCATACTCAATGGTTCCTCTTAGGTCAAGAATAAGACAAGGTTGTCCACTCTCACCACTTTTATTCAACATAGTACTAGAAGTCCTAGCCATAGCAAGTAGACAACAAAAAGAAAAAAAAAAACAACCAAATTGGTAAGGAAAATGTAAAACTTTTACTATTTGCAGAAGGCATGACACTATATTAGAAAACCCAAAAGACTCCACCAAAAACTACTAGAATGATAAATGAATTCAATAAATTCACAGGATACAAATTAATATACAGAAATCTGTTGCATTTCTATACAATAATAATGAAGTAGCAGAAAGAGAAATTAAGAAAACAACCCCATTTACAATTGCACCAAAAAGAATGAAATACCTAGTAATAAACTTATCCAAGGAGGTGAAAGACCTATATTCTGAAAACTATAAAACACTGATGGAAGAAATTGAAGAAGACACAAATAATGGAAAGATATTCTATGCTCGTGGATTGGAAGAACGAATATTGTTCAAATGTCCATACTGCCCAAAGCAATCTACAGGTTTAATGCAATTCCTATCAAAATATCAACAAAATTTTTCATAGAAGTAGAAATGATACTAAAATTTGTATGGAACCACAAAAGATCCTAAATAGCCAAAGCAATTGAGAAAGAATGCTTCTCAGCCTTTTGGCTAAGATCAAGTGGAGAAAGAACAAAGCTGGAGGTATCACAATCCCAGATTTCAATATATACTACAAAGCTATAGTAATCCAAACACTATGGTACTGGCACAAAAACAGACACATAAATCAGTGGAACAGGATAGAGAGGTCAGAAATAAACCCACACTTATATGGTCAATTAGTCTATAATGAAGGAGGTAAGAATATACAATGGGGAAAAGACAGTCTCTTTAACAAATGGTACTGGGAAAGCTGGACAGCTACATGTGAACGAATGAAACTGAACTACCTTCTTACACCATACACAAAAATGAATTCAAAATAAATTTAAAACCCAAATGTGAAGGGCACCTGGGTGGCTCAGTCGTTAAGCATCTGCCTTCGGCTCAGGTCATGGTCCCAGGGTCCTGGGATCGAGCCGCACATCAGGCTCCCTGCTCAGCGGGAAGCCTGCTTCTCCCTCTCCCACTCCCCCTGCTTGTGTTCCCTCTCTCACTGTGTCTCTCTCTGTCAAATAAATAAATAAAATCTTTAAAATAAATAAAATCCAAATGTGAGATCTAAAACCATAAGCCTCCTAGAAGAAAATATAGACACGAATTTCTTGGACATCAGCCATAGAAACAGTTTTCTATATACGTCTCCTCAAGCAAGGGAAACAAAAGCAAAATTAAACTGTTGGGACTACATTAAAATAAAAAGCTTTTGCATAGTGAAGGAAACCATCAACAAAACAAAAAAGCCACTTCCTGAATAGGAGAAGATATTTGCAAATGATATATCTGATAAAGGGTTAATATCCAAAAAATAGAAAAAACTTTTACAAATCAACACCAAAAAAAAAAAATCCTATTTAAAAATGGGCAGAGGACCTGAATAGATATTTTTCCAGAGAAGCCATACAAATGGCCAACAGACACATGAAAATATGCTCAATGTCACTCATCATCAGGTAAATGCAAATCAAAACCACAATGAGATATCATTTTACACCTGTTAGAATGGCTAAAATGAAAAACACAAGCACTGGGTGTTATAGGCAAACAATGAATCATGGAACACTACATCAAAAACTAATGATGTAATGTATGGTGATATAACATAATAAAATAAAAAAATGAAAAAAAAAACACAAGAAAGAACGAGTGTTGGTGAAGATGTAGAAAAAAGGAACCCTCACGCACTGTTGGTAGGAATGTAAATTGGTGCAGTCACTGTGAAAAACAATATGGAAGTTCCTCAAAAAATTAAAAATAGAATTACCATATGATCCAGTAATTCCCCTACCGGGAATTTACCCCCCAAAAATGAAAACACTAATTTGAAAAGATGTATGCACCCCTGTGTTTATTGCAGCATTATTTATAATAGCTAAGATATGGACACAACTTAAGTGTCTTTCCATAGATGAATGACTAAAGAAGATGTGTGTGTGTGTGTGTGTGTGTGTGTGTGTGTGTGTGTGGTGTGCTGGAATATTACTCAGCCATAAAAAAAGAATGAGATCATGCCATTTGCAACAACATGGATGGATCTAGAGGATATAATGCTAAGTGAAATAAGCCAGTCAGAGAAAGACAAATACTTCATGATTTCACTCATATGTGGGATTTAAGAAACAAATGAACAAAGGAAAAAGACAAACAAAAGAAGACTCTTAAATACAGAGAACAAACTAAAGGTTGCCAGAGGGCAGGTGGGTGAAATAGATAAAGGGAATTAAAAGTACAGTTATCCCAATGGGCACTGAGTAATGTATTGTTGTATCATTATATTGAACACCTGAAACTAATATAACACTGTATGTTAATTATACTTCAACAGCAAAAAGAAAAAAGGTACTTCTTGGTAATGAGGAAAAATACTCAGGGACCAAGTCAGCAAAAATTATTTTAGTGACTTATCATATTTTGGGTGCCAGGTCTAGAAGTGTTTTTAAAGACATGGTTGAGTCGGTATTTTTAGGTGTGAATCACCGTCTGGGCCAGAGTGCTTCTCTTTTTTCCCGGGTGCCCCTTCCCAACAACTGGTCAGTTCTGGAAGTTGCTCAAGGAGCTCCTGCACTTTTGCTGACATTGCACTTCTTATTTTCAGAGCTGAAGATATGCCTGCAAGAGGCATAAAAATTCCTAGTTTATAATCACATCTACAAATAGAAATATATCCATTCTCTACCTCTCACCTACCCAGTCTGAAAGACGGAGGTTGAGAGGAAAATAGAAGTTGCTTGCAGTAACAAGAATGTCAAATCGCATGCCAGAAGAAAGAGCCCTGGCCTAAAGGCGTGATGTCTTAAGTTTAGAATGTAAAATTCTGTGGAAGCTTGGCAGGTGGGGAAATTCCAACGTGTCATGTAGCCGAAATGAAAGGGAACTGTGATCATTTTGGATGTCTATCAATAAGCCCAGAATGGCGGATTAGGGGAGAAGTCGAGAAGAGTTGTGACCAATGAAGACTAATTGAATTCGAAGTTCCTATGAGGAAAGAAGAGCTCGTTTGTATCTGAGTGCTGGGCTAGAAGCCCAACTAGCTCCCCCGCCCCCACTTTTTGTTGCTAATTCCTTTTAAGAAAAGCATTTAAATGAAGCAGCCCAAAGAAATGAAAGAGACTTTACAGCCTCATGAGGCATATACAATCAGCATCTCTCAGTACCTCCTTCCCCCTTATTCTTCCCTTTCTTCTCTCTTCTCCTTCTCTTCTGCTGCTTCTCCTTCTTCTTTCTTTCTCTCTCTCTCTCTCCTCCATTTTCCCTTCAAAACCTTTTGCTAAGCCTCTTGCACCAGCCCCTTGGGTTTTGTAACAGGGAAGCAAACCACCTCTCCAAAAAGTGGGGATGGAGACCTGAGAAAGGACCATCACAGGAGGACATTCTGCATCTCTTGTGAGTCTTTCTGTTTTTAGCTGCACTAAAACCATATTTCTACTATTTTTTTAATTTAGAGCCTCATTATTTCTAGACATGGACGTTTCAAAACTTATTTTCCTCCAGTAGAGTCAAACCAATAGATTCATGGCATCCATCATCAAGGAAGAGAACATTTACATTTTCCGTAAGTGTAATACTAATGACCCAGGGTGGCTCTTAAACACGGAAGTGCTACTGGGGCCCTGCTGTGTGAGAGGAGCAGCCAGAACACCTGCCCTGCCAGCTGTGAAACCTGTGATTGGTTTCTAAAAAATTTATACCCCCCAAAAAAAGAAAAGAAAAAAAGTTAAAGGACACCATGTAAGAAGGAAAACAAAAAAATTAACCACACATGTGTAATCATTATTCATATGCGCATTCTATTACTTCATAACACAGCTGTATACACACACAAAAGTCCCTTTGCTTCTTCCTATTGGAGCCTTATTAATTTCTGTTTAATGAAACACAAATGTGTGTGCACTTCATTTTGAGGAACACGGGCTAGTTAGGTGTTTGTTAAGCACTGGCCAGAGTGGCTGTGCCCATCTATTACAAAGCCCCTTGACAGGGCATCTTTTGAGCATGCCAGTTGCCATGGTCACCAGTGTGCTGATTTGCAAGGAAAATTGGAAGCCATGCTCATTACGTCAAAAACTACATTGGGGGATAAAGAGAACATGTTTGTTTCGAGAGTTGGCAATTGGGGTTTGTTAGCCTCCCCACCCACACACTTCCATCAAACAATGTCTCATTCAACTGCATAAGTCAAAGTTTACAACTCCCGTCTTTCCAGCTGGAATAGGCCTGGGGAATGTGAATGGAATAGCATCACTTACAGAATCACAGGCTCACAAGCCGACCTGTTCTGGTGACTTGCAAGCATGGCAGAGAGGGGATGGACGGGTGGCGGGGTGTTCTGAGACCAATTCGATGTTTGACCTGGGCTTGTGACATGTTGGGTTTTCTTCATCCATAAAATGAAGTGGGTGGAAGATAGCATCTGTAGGGTCCCTCTCATCTCCCAAATTCTGTGATTCTAAAACACACTCTCTATGCTGATACATTCATGTCGTATGCTCGGGTAGCTTTACTTGTTTGTTTTCCTAATGCTTAATGTTTTGAGAGTATTATTGGGATGCCTCATATTTTTGTATGAGGTTTGTTTTCAAAATCAATCCCCTCCCCCAATACAGTTGTCCAACCTGCAAACAGCCTAGCTACAGTAGCTTAAGAACTAACCTCAGAAAGCATCAATTTAATCACTTATGATTACTTTCCTTAGCAATGATTATAATCCTCCCTGAAATAATCAAAATGCTACCTGTAATGCATTCCCATTCTTATTATCATTTCCTTTTGGTTATATTACATGAAAATTAATGTCTGGGGTAATTCTAAAGTTCATAATCTACAAGTAGATGCTTATATAAATTATAATTATATAAATTTTATGTATATATCAGGAGAGACAAGGCTAGGTAATTCTCCCAGTCTCACAGCTAAGTGGCAAAGCTTAGGTTTGAGTATAGATCCTTTTGATGTCAAAACTCATTCTTTTCCTATCTACTAGACTGCCTCTTTTCTCCTTCCTGCCAATTTTTACTTAAAAGGCTCTGGAAATCAGGGTGAGAACAAAGAGGTTTACTATAAAGGAATGAATCCAGTGAAAATTTGGTAGGGCCTAATAAAATTTTTCCAGAAAAGGTAAACTTACCCTGATTAAAGAGGTAAATGTATGTATGTGTATATATTGACATGTGACTAATATCTAGAGAGGGAAAGATATGCCAAAAGGTTAATAATTTTTGTTTGCATTTTATTGATTAAGCTAATTATTCTAATAAAACTACTAAATTTTGAAGGCTTGCATACTGTATCAGGAAGCTAAATTTATTCATTGATACCTGTGATGAAGGAATAAAAACACATTATAGCTGGTTTGGAGAAAAAAAATTAAGGTTCAGTGAGGCCAACAAAGTTACACTGCTTCAAATGAATTGCATGACTTATTTTTAACTTGGGGATTTAATTTTCTTTCACTGTAGGATTACTTAAGAATCAAATGAGTTAGTGGATATGAAATAGGGATGTAAAACGAAATACTTAACCAATGTTAATTGCTATTAAACAAATATTTATTTCCTTGTTTTAATAAATGTTTCTATGGTCGTGTGTGCCAGGTACTATTCTAAAGCTTGATTCTCCTAAGGACACTAAGGTATTTACTGCTATATCTACATCTAAATAAAGAAACTGAAGCCCACAGACGAGCAATAACTTGATGGAGCATAATGCTCTATGACCTTGGTATAGAAAACTGTTATTAAGTGTTACAGATCCTTAATGTACAGTACAGTTGAACTTCATCATCGGTTCCAAAATCCTTAATAAATTGCTCCATTTTGTTCCCTCTGCACAATTTGCCTTGTTGTAACTACAATTAAAGTTTTGATTTCCTTTCTCTTCTAATTCCTTTCAATTCCATATACTCTATTTCCTATGAATTTGAAGAAAACAGGAAATCTATTGCTGTTGAAAGAGCAACAACCAGATGTTGATAAATATCCACCCCTGACAACCACTATTCTACTTTCTGTCTCTACAAATTTGAATACTATAGATACCTCATCTAAATTAAATCATATACTATTTGTCTTTTGGGCTTATTTCACTTAGCATAATGTCCTCAAGGTTCATCCCTGTTATAGTATGTGTCAGAAGTTCCTTCCTTTTATGGCTGAATAATATTCCATTGTATGTATAGACCATATTTTATTTATCCATTCATCTGTCAATGGACACGAATTATTTCCACTTTTCGGCTATAATGAATAATGTTACAATAAATATGAGTGTACAAATATTTTTTTGAGTCCCTGCCTTCAATTCTTTGGGGTGTATACCCATAAGTGGAATTGCTGGATCATTTGATAGTTCTATTTTTCCCTTTTTGAAAGACCTCCATACTGTTTTCCATAGCAGCTGTGCTACTTTACATTCTCACTAGCAGTGCATAAGAATTCCAATTTCTCCACACCCTCACCAAAACTTGTTATTTTCTCCTTTTTGATAAGTAGCCATCCAATTAGATGTGAAGAAGTTATCACATGGCTTTGATTTGCATTTTCCTAATGATTAGTGATGTTGAGCATCTTTTCATGTGCTTATTAGCCATTTTTATAGCTTCTCTGGAGAAATGTCTATTCAAATCCTTTGTCCATTTCCTAATCAGTTTGTTTGTTTGCTGTTGTTCTTGATTGAGTTGTAGGAGTTCTTTATATATTCTGGATATTAATCCCTTATCAGCAATAGGATTTTCACATATTTTCTCCCATTCCATTGATTGCCTTTTTACTCTGTATTTCTTTAAACTGGATTTTTATTTTTACAGTGTTGTATTTAAAACAGTTTTCTTCCTTGTTTGAGGCTTTTCACCCAGAAGCATGTTTACTGAGCCTATTCCCTGGATGTAATGCACAATTTGTGAAATTGTTAATAGACCTTTGTGAGCTAGACTTTAATCACCATACGCAGTAGGGGTCCAGTCAAGAGACAGAAACCATACCAGTGATTATAACAGAGTAAATCTAATATAAAGAATCATTACATGGGTGTTCGAAAACTGACAAGAAAAAGGGAAACTGAGAAAACACTGAAATAGTAACTGCAGGAAGAAGCTACCATCCTTAGGGCAGGTGGTAGGAGAGGCTTGTGAGGTTGACTGAGACCTCTGCTGGTATCTTGGAGGGCAGTGATGAAGTTGGATCTAGGAGTGTGGGGACATTGCAAATGAATTCATGTTGCTTGGGTGAAGAAGGCTTGTAGTGGTGATGCTTGACACAAAGCAAGTAGGAAAAAAAGCATATAAGCCTTCTCCTTCCTCTAGCCTTCCAATCTCCTTCTAGCACACCCATGGCAGAGCCTAATAGGAAGCTACCAGCAAAGGAGAAAAGTGGTTTTCTTAGTGTCTCTCCCAGGATCCCTAGTAGAGTACAGAAGGGTGGATTTACAGCTCAAAGGAAATAGCTTAATAACATGTTACAGCTACCAAAACCTTTTCAACTTTCTATCGTTAGAAGTGAGAAATCTTTATTCATCTTTATAACTCCAGAAACTAGCACAGTGTCAGGAATATAAGTATTGAAAAGCATTAGCCAAATGAAAAATGTACGAATCTAGAAAACAGATCTCTAGAAAGGAAATACAATGCTTGAGTTTACTAGGACTTTAATATTTTAATTTTTAGTTGCTCTCAGTGAAAATTTCCTGCTTACAACCTCATTTATTACAGTGGTTTCCATTTGCTGGGCAATTTTGTTGTGTTAAAGGTTCAACATACTTTTTGTTCCTTTCAGACATCCTACAAGTTAAGGTATCCTTATTTCCATTTTACAGATGAGAAAACTGAGTCTTGGAGGTTAAACAATATGCTTAAGATCAGCCAGCTAGTAAATAATAGAACCAGGATGTAAAACTTAGGTCTGTTCATTTCCAGAGACTACATTCTTAGCGACTAACCTCATATGCTCAGTCTCACATAGTACTGACCACCATTTTTAAAGATACTCACTGAACAACACTTTAGTCTTCTTTTCTATCTTAGCTGTCCTATCAGCAAACTTGACACTATGAAAAACGACTGAACCAGTCACTCTGCAGTCCTGTATGTAGGACTTTTCTGCCACCTTTTATAGAATGACTCTACTAGAGAGGGGTACATCCTGGACTACCCTGAATCTCCAAAACAGGTTTACCAGTGCTGGAGTTCTTTCTCACCCCGCTAGAAGGTTTCATAATGGAGCTGATGGTTGGCCAACTTCAGTCTGAATTGCTTGTAAGTAACATTTTGTAAGTAACATTTTATTGGGACACAGCTTGATTCACTCTTTTATGTATTGTCTATGGCTGCTTCCACACAACAGCAGGGTTGACTAGTTGCACAGAGACTATGACCCACAAAGCCCAATATAATTCCCATCTGGTCCTTTACAGAGAATTTACTGGCCCCTGGTCTATACAGACCAATGACCCAGTTGATCTCCCATCCACCTCATCAGTGTTTGCAAGTGTTTCACCTCAGTGCCTTGGGGTTGGGAGTTTCTCTTCAGTCATCACCCACATAAGGAAAACAGGGCTGCAAACCACACTAAATACAAACCCTAGACTTTGAATCTTGAGTGTGGCTTCCTGTGTTAGCCTTAAAATAGTGTTCCCCTCTCCAAGAAATACATACTCCTAGGGCAAGTGGAAAGTGTTGCCTGATCATTAAAGCATCTGGGGTAATTATTTAAATCATTTTAGGCTTTCTTTAAAATTTAAAAAAGAAAAAAAAAAAAGCAAGGGCCAAAGTCTTCAGTTTCAAAGAGGATCATTCACACAGGAGAACAATAAACTTTCCACCAAATGCTTTTACACACACACAAAAGGCAAATCATTTTGAAATTATTGCTCTTTTTTGAGTTCACTGATTGCATTTCCTTTTTTTTTAGATGATCTTAAAAACACAAATATATCTGCATTCCTGTCTTAAAACCTTAAAAATCCCTAAACCTTAACTTCCTTGTCAATCCAGCAAAGGGACAAGCATTATTTTACACATTTTACCAATGTAGAAAAAATGGAACCTCTAAGAAAATAAATAATTTTTAAGCATATTAAGTACATTTTTTTTTAACTTAGGGCAAAGTAAAGACGACTTAAATTTACTTAACTAAGTGGATGTACTCATTAAATTATGTGGAAAGTAAACATCTATATGTGAGATCATGATTTCCAATTTTGGAGAGAATAATTTTGGCTCCAGTATATAATGAAATCACAGTAATGCACCAAAGAACATACTATGTTTGATAATTTACATGTACTGTATTTGTCTCACCCATGAAAATGCATGAAGAAAAGTTCATGAAATGGACAAAGGACAATGAATTACTGTGTTTTTAGATGCTTGCTTGCTTCACACATAATTTGAATATCTGATTAATGCCCATTTCATTGAATTCTCATGGTCTCTAGTGAGATAATGCTATTTCTTTTATGATATTAATTGGGAAAGCAATGCCCAAAATATAAAATCATTAAAAATATGAGTTAAGAGCAGCTTTGGGGAATTCTTAAAAGTGTGGGATATGGTCTTTGCTCTCAGGCAGTTTATAATCTTGCTGAGAAATAGTGGTAAAACAGGAAAAGTGTAAATGTTGATGTAGCCAGATTTGCTGAGTCTTTGCCCTTCAGCAGATGAATGGATAAAGAAGATGTGGTCCATATATACAATGAAATATTACTTAGCCCTCAGAAAGGATGAATACCCAACTTTTACATCAACATGCATGGGACTGGAGGAGCTTATGCTAAGTGAAATAAGTCAAGCAGAGAAAGTCAATTATCATATGGTTTCACTTATTTGTGGAACATAAGGAATAGCATGGAGGACATTAAGAGAAGGAAGGGAAAAATGAAGTGGGGGAAATTGGAGAGAGAGATGAACTATGAGAGACTATGGGCTCTGAGAAACAAACAGGGTTTTAGAGGGGAGTGGGGTGGGGGGGATGGGTTAGCCCAGTGATGGGTATTAAGGAGGGCACGTACTGCGTGGAACACTGGGTGTTATATGAAAACAATGAATTGTGGATCACTACATCAAAAATTAATGATGTATTGTATGGTGACTAACATAATAAAATAAAATTTTAAAAAATGAAATAGCTGTCCTCAAATTCATTTGTGGACAGGAATTCCTCTGGTGGGATAGGGGAACTTGATGATCTGAACATTTCTGGGATCCACCCCAGAAGATTCTGATTTTTAGTTCAGGGGTAGAGCTCAATTGTCTACATATTTACTAAACACCTATGGCTTTCTTATGTGGGTGGTTCATAAGGCGTATCTTCAGAAAAGATACTCGAGGTATTTTCAAGAACAATTGTAGATGGAAGGAAAGCTGGTACTTAAGGAGGAGGATTAGGCATCCTCTTTAGGAGATAATTTACAGGGACTAAGAAGGCCCTTCCCCTTGCTGCTCCTCCTAAATAACTTTCTAATGCATCCCTTTGGCCTGGAATATTGTTCTTAATAAAGTACAAGCATATTAAAAGGAGAAGATCATTTGGACCTTAGCCATTACCTATACCTCAGTTTGACTCATTTTATTAGCTCTTCCCTGAGACAGATTTTGATGGGAGAGCAGGTAGTGCTAGAAATGCAACTGCTCAGAGTGCAGAGAGGGGAGGGGCCTGAAGTGGACAAGGCTATTCTAAATGTTTCTATCATTTCAGGAACAATTGAGGAAATGCGGAGGAAAATGGAAAGGAAAAATGTGGTATATATAAGTCTCTCCCTTTATGAGCAGGTTAGGCCCAAAGAGGTTGGGGATGTCCATTTACTCACAAGATCAAAGTAATGCTATAGGGTTCTCAATAGAATTGATGCATTTTTGCTCTGGTTCATTTGTTTGTATATATGAAAGTTCTTAAGTTGAAAGTAGGAAATTTTTTTGCTTCTGTATTTGGGACTATTACTTTGTGTAGGCATACTTTAAATCATAGATTTCAGGCATTAAGTACAAGAAGGCTTCTAATTGCATGATGGTTCATAGATTTCACCTTATATATAATCTCTAACTGATTGGTAGTGACTGCCTGGTATACTATGTTGCAAAGGATTCTGTGAGTGATTTGCAATATCTGTTCTGTCACGGGAGTAGGCAAAACTCCATTAGTCTAAAATCCTAATTTGACCCACACTGGGAAATTGAAATTCAGATTTAGTCACAGAGAAACTTCAGAAAAGATTGAGAGAAGTCTATGGCTTATAAATCTTTGTATGGATACGGGTCTAAAATGACTTATTGGTTTCCTTTATTACTAAAGTTGTACATAGAATTTCAGATGTTGAAAGAAAGGTTTACTGTTACATTATTATGGTCTGGGATTGTTGTGCATACTATTTGGTTTCCATCCTTTTCTTATTTGTGCATCATTACACAGGGATCAAGGTGTCAATAAATGGAAACCTAAGTAGTACAGGAAAAAATAATATGTGACACTTTTTTTTACTTTTTTATTGTTATGTTAATCACCATACATTACATTATTAGTTTTTGATGTAGTGTTCCATGATTCATTGTCTGTGCATAACACCCAGTGCTCCATGCAGAACATGCCCTCTTTAATACCCAACACCAGGCTAACCCATCCTCCCAACCCCCTCCCCTCTAGAACCCTCAGTTTGTTTTTCAGAGGCCATCATCTCTCATGGTTTGTCTCCCCCTCCAATTTCCCCCCTCATTCTTCCCCTCCTACTATCTTTTTTTTTTCTTAACATATATTGCATTATTTATTTCAGAGGTACAGATCTGTGATTCAACAGTCTTGCACAATTCACAGTGCTCACCATAGCACATACCCTCCCCAGTGTCTAGCACCCAGCCACCCCATCCCTCCCACCCCACCCCCCACTCCAGCAACCCTCAGTTTGTTTCCTGAGATTAAGAATTCCTCATATCAGTGAGGTCATGTGATACATGTCTTTCTCTGATTGACTTATTTCGCTCAGCATAACACCCTCCAGTTCCATCCACGTTGTTGCAAATGGCAAGATCTCATTCCTTTTGATGGATGCATAATATTCCATTGTATATATATATACCACATCTTCTTTATCCATTCATCTGTCTGTGGACATCTTGGCTCTTTCCACAGTTTGGCTATTGTGGACATTGCTGCTATAAACATCGGGGTGCACGTACCCCTTCGGATCCCTACATTTGTATTTTTGGGGTAAATACCCAGTAGTGTAATTGCTGGATCGTATGGTAGGTCTATTTTCAACTTTTTGAGGAACATCCATACTGTTTTCCAGAGTGGTTGCACCAGCTTGCATTCCCACCAACAGTGTAGGAGGGTTCCCCTTTCTCTGTATCCCTGCCAACATCTGTTGTTTCCTGACTTGTTAATTTTAGCCATTCTGACTTGTGACACCGTTTTTGAAATAAAACTCTTCATACATTTTCAAGCTCTTTTAGGAACATTTAAATTGCTGAGTGTACCTCCATGTTCCTGTCAGGACTAGGAGCAGAAATCAATAATAAATTAAGATGGTCTCTCTCTACACCTTAACGATTAGCCAATTGCTGACTTAATACAAACTTTTAGACATCTAGAAGCATTTCATTGAGAAGCTTCATATGCCCTAAAGAGGGAGTTTAGTTCTACCACTTGTCTAAGCATTTGGCCAAAAGAAACTAGGCAGGATTGGACTATGCTAATAAAAAAGTGACAATTCCCAGGAATCTGACCAGATTCAAGTTTGGGTCTCTTTGGGGTTGTGAGATAGAGTAAAAAAGAAACATTCCCCAGAAACTCTAAAGACAGGGCTGATGAGAATTTTTTCAGACTCTCCTAAGTTCCTCTAATCTATCTGTTTCTTATAAAATATAATTCATTATCGCTCCCCAGCTAGGACAAGCACAGGAGGCTATTGAGAGTTGATTTTTTTTTTTTAAATTCAAACTCAGAAAGTACCTAACACTCACGTCCTTACATCTCTTCTCATTCCTCCTTCTGGAATTTGGCTCAATGTTTTGCCTCTCTCTGGACCTTCCATCTCCATTCTATAATTGCATGTTAAGGTCCTGCTCTTCATTCATTCATGGATTCATTTACTGGGTTATTCAATTCTAATCACTCAACAAATATTTATTGAAACAAGTTAAATATGGTTCCAGATCACACAAATCTTAACATCTATAAAACATCCAAATTTACACAAGAAATTATTTAATTCCAACCGTCCAGTGCCTCAGGAGAAGGGGAGAAAATCTGGCCTGAGAGTCAGGGAAGGCTTCATTGAGGAAGCAGCCTTTTATCTGAGCCTTAAAGAAGAATTAGATTCAGCTAGGTGACATGGGAGGTGGGACGAAAGGAGGAAATAAGGGAGGAACATTTCTGGAAGGAAGCACTGCCTGGACAAGGCCACCAGGCAGGAAGGAACATGATGAAGAGGACAGAAAGCAGTGTGTGTGTGTGTGTGTGTGTTAATTTTAGAGGATTGCCCTCTGGGAGATGCCCAAAATGAGAATAGAGAAATAAGAAAGGGGCCAGATAATGTAGGACCTTATAGGCCATGTTAAGGATTTGGGACTTGAGCTTATGAACTATAGGAAGCCACTCGGGTAAAGATTTAAGTAGGGAAGAAAGTATACCTCAGAGACCTGTCCTTCTAAGAGGCTTTCCCATTTTCTTCCAACATGTGATTGGAAAATCTGTAATACTCAATTGTATTAGAAACATATAAGTTTGGGGGCACCTGTGTGGCTCAGTCGAGTTGGTTAAGTGTCTGCCTTTGGCTCAGGTCATGATCTCAGGGTCCTGGGATCAAGCCCACGTCAGGCTCCCTGCTCAGCGGGGAGTCTGCTTCTCCCTCTCCTTCTTCTCCTCCCCCGCTGCTTGTGCTCTCTTTCTCTCAAATAAATAAATAAATAAATCTTAAAGAAACATGTAAGTATGGATCTGTTTCCATGGTACTATGATCTCCTTAAAGGCAAGAATTTTATGTCTTTTTCATCTTTGCATAATTTGCTGCATAGCTAGCAGGATAATGTGGAAAGAGGTAATTGGCATGGAAGGAGCTTTGGAATCAGGCAGATCTGGCTTTGATTCCTGTCACTATGCTATTCCAACCCTATGACACTAACCATGTACCCAGGGCAGTCTAGCAGGACGGCCCATACTGGGTGCAGGCAATAAGGGTATGCATTGCTGTTAAGAATTTAAAAACAATAATAAACCTGACTGAAAGTCAATCTGCTTTTTATTATCACCATGTGCTGGCAATTTCAAACAATGTCAGTGATAAAATACTCCTCCCTAAAAGAATCTTTTGTGGGTCCAGGTTCTAAACAATTAGAGTGGTTACCATTGAGGCTTTTCCCAACATTTTATTATGAAAAATGTCAGACATACAGAAAAGTTGAAACAATTTTCCAGTGAAAACTCACTATCTACATTCCAAAATTAACATTTTTTTGGTTTCATCTAAATCTATACTATCCATCTATCAGTCTTTTGATACATCTATCAATCAGTTTGTTGGATACATTTCAAAGTAAGTTGCATTGATGAGTAAATTGCCCCCTAAATATTTCATTATACTTACCATTAACTGGACTTATTATTTATTTATAGGAGTTCCATATTTGTTTAAGGCTATTTTTTTCTACTCAGGTAAACTTTGCATAGCATGAAATACATAAATCTTAATGGCACCATTTAAGTTTTTTCTTTTTTTTAGCTAATGTTCTTCCACTAAATGGATCCTTTTTTAAAAATTAAAGAATAGTTGACATACCATATTAATTTCATGTGTACAACATTTATAAACATTGTGAACTGATCACAAGTCTAGTTACCATCTGTCACCATACAAACTTGGTGCAATATTCCACATGTTGTACATTACATCCCATGACTTATTTATTTTATAACTGGATGTTTGTACTTCTTGATCCCCTTCATCCATTTTGCCCCTTGCCAACACTCCTCTGTGGCAAACACCACTCTGTTCTATGAGTCTGGGTTTTGTTTCATTTTGTTTTGTTTTTTAGATTACACATATAAGTGAAATCATATGGTATTTGTCTTTATCTGTGTGACTTATTTCACTCAGTATAATACCTTCAATGTCCATCCATGTTGCTGGAAATGGCAAGATATCATCCTCTTTCATGGCTGAGTTATATTTCATTGTATATTTATACCACATCTTCTTTAGCCATCCATCTATTAATGGACACTTGTAAATTGCTTCTGTATCTTGGCTATAGTAAAGAATGCTGTAATAAAATAGGGGTGCATATATCTTTTCAAATTAGTGTTTTTGTTTTCTTTGTGTAAATACCTAGTAATGGAATTACTGGACCATACAATAATTCTATTTTTAATTTTTTGAGGAGCCTCCATATTGTTTTCCACAGTGACTGCACCAATTTACATTTCCAACAGTGCATGAGAGTTCCTTTTTCTCCACATCCTTGTCAACACTGGTTATTTTGTCTTTTTGATTTTAGGCATTCTGACAAGGGTGATGTGATAACTCATTGTAGTTTTGATTAGCATTTCCCTGATGATTAGTGATGTTGAGCATCTTTTCGTGTGCCAGTTGGACATCTGTATGTTTCCTTTGGAAAAATGTCTATTCAGATCCTCTTCCCATTTTAAATCAGATTTTGTTGTTGTTATTGAGTCATAGGAGTTCTTTATATGTTTTGGATATTAACCCCTAATTAGATATATGATATGCAAATATCTTCTTCCATCCTCTAGGTTGCCTTTTTCTTTTGCTGATGGTTTCCTTCACTGTGCAGAAGCTTTTTTAGTTTGTAGTCCTACTTGTTTATTTTTGCTTTTGTGCCCTTGCCTCTAGAGTAAGATCCAAAAAACATCACTAAGACTGGTATCAAGAAGCTTACCACTTATGTTTTCTTCTAGGAGTTTTATTGTTTCAGGTCTTACATTCAAGTCTTTAATCCATTTTGAATTCATTTTTGTATATAGTGCAAAACAGTGATCCAGTTTCATTCTTTTACATGTAGCTGTCCAGTTATTGCAACACCACTTATTGAAAAGACTGTCCTTTCCCCATTGTATGTTCTTGCCTCTTTTGTCATAAATTAATTGACCATATATGCATGGGTTTATTTCTGGGCTGACTATTCTGTTCTATTGGCCTATCTCTCTCTCTCTCTTTTTTTTTTGCAAATACCATACTGTTTTGATTATTATAAATTTGTAGTATAGTTTGAAATTAGGGAGTATGCTACCTCTGACTTTGTTCTTCTTTCTCAAGGTTGCTTTGATTATTTTGGGATATTTTGTAGCTTCATACAAATTTTAGAATTATTTGTTGTAGTTCTGTGAAAAATGCCATTGGAATTTTGATAGGAATTGCGCTGAATCTGTAGATTGCTTTGGGTAGTATGGACATTTGAACAATATTAAGTCTTCCAATCCATAAGCATGGAATATCTTTCCATTATTTTTGTCTTCTTCAATTTCTCTCATCAGTATTTCATAGTTTCCAGAGTATAGGTCTTCCACCCCCTTTGTGAAATTTATTTTGAGGTATTTTATTCTTTTTGATGCAATTGTAAATGGGGTTTTCTTGATTTTCTTATAGTTTACTATTAGTGTATGGAAATACAATAGATTTTTGTCCATTATTTTTGTATCCTTCAACTTTACTGAATTCATTTATTAGTGTTAGAAGGTTGTGTGTGTGTGTGTGTGTGTGTGTGTGTGGAGTCTTTTGGGTTTGTTACGTATAGTATCACGTCATCTGTAAATAGTAATAGTTTTACTTCTTTCTTTCTAGTTTATATGCCTTTTCTTTACTTTTCTTGCCTAATCACTGTGGCCAGGACTTTCAATACTATATTGAATGAAAGTGTGGATAGTGGGCATCCTTATCTTGTTTCTGAACTTAGAGAAAACATTTTCAGCTTTTCACCATTGAGTATGGTATTAGCTGTGAGTTTGTCGTATATGGCCTTTATTATGTTGAGGTACATTCTCTCTATACCCATTTTATTGAGAATTTTTATCTTTAATGGATGTTGAATTTTGTCAAATGGTTTTTCTGCATCTACTGAGATGATCATATGTTTGTTATCTTTCATTTTGCTAATGTGGTATATCAGATTAACTGATTTGCAGATATTGAACCATCCTTGCATCTCTGGAATAAATCTCTTCATTATGGTGTATGATCCTTTTAATGTACTGTTGAATTCAGTTTGCTAATATTTTGTTTAGGATTTTTGCATCATTGTTCATCAGGGATATTGGCCGTAAGTTTTTGTTTGTTTGTTCTAGGTTTGTCTTCTGTTGTGTTGTTTTGTTTTATTTTGCAGTGTCTGTCAGGTTTTAGTAGCAGTGTAATGCTCTCCTTGAAAAATGAATTTGGATGCATTCCCTCTTCTTCAATTTTTTTTAAAGAGTTTGAGAGGGATAAATATTAAATCTTTGAATGTTTGGTAGAATTCATCATGAAGCTATCTGGTCCCAGACTTTTGTTTGTTTTTGATTACTGATTCAATGTCCTTACCCGTAATTGGTCAATTTAGATTTTCTATTTCTTCATGATTCAGTCTTGGAAGATTATATATTTCTAGGAATTTATCCATTTCTTCTAGGTTGTCCAGTTTGCCGGCATGTACCTGTTCATAGTCTCTTATGACACTTTGTATTTCTGTGATATCAATTGAAACTTCTCTTTCATTTCTGATTTCTGATTTTATTTATTTGTGCCCCCTCTTTCTTCTTGGTGAGTCTAGCTGAAGCTTTGCCTATTTTCTTTATCTTTTCCAGGAGCCTGCTCTTAGTTTCATTGATCTTTTCTATTGTCCTTTTCATCTCTATTTCATTTATTTCTGTTCTGATATTTATTATTTCCTTCCTTCTACTAACATTGGGTTTCATTTGTTCTTTTCCTAGTTCTTTTAGGTGTAAAGCTAGATTGTTTATTTGAGATTTTTCTTGTTTCTTGTGGGGTCTCTATTGTTATGAACTTTCCTCTTGTTACTGTGTTTGCTGCATCCTACACATTCTGGTGTGCTTTATTTCTGTTTCCATTTGTCTCCAAGTATTTTTTTTTTAATTTCTCTTCTGATTTCTTTGATGACCCATTGGTTGTTTGGTAATATATTGTTTAATCCCCACATTTTTGTGGTTTTTCCAGTTTTCTTTTTCTAATTGATTTTCTAGTTTCTTATCATTGTGGTCAGAAAAGATGTTTGCTATGACTTCAATCTTCTTGAATTTATTGAGACTTGTTTTGTGGCCTAATGTAATCCATCTTGGAGAATGTTCCATATACCCTTGAGAAGAATATATTCTGTTGCTTTTGAATGGAATGTTTGTTAATGTCCTTTAAGTCCCATCTGGTATAACAAAACATTTAAGGTTGATGTTTCCTTATTGATTTTCTGTCTGGATGATCTATCCATTGATGTAAGTGGGGTGTTAAAGTCTCCTGCTCTATCTGGGTGAATTCCATTGCTTTTTCTTCTAGCTCACTGATCTGTTCTGCTTCATTTGGTCTGCTGTTGCAGCCCCTAGTATATTTTTCAATTCAGCTATTGTATTCTTTAACTCTTTTTGATACTTTTTGAATTCTTTTTGATATTTTTATATTTTCTATCTCTTCATTGAAATTTTTTTTGCTATTTTTATTCTTTTTTTTTAAATTTTATTATGTTATGTTAGTCACCATACAATACATCATTAGTTTTTGATGTGGTGATCCACGATCCATTGCTTTCGTATAACACCCAGTGCTCCATGCAGTACGTGCCCTCCTTAATACCCATCACCGGGCTAACCAATCCCCCCTCCCCCCCACCTCTAAAACCCTGTTTGTTTCTCAGAGTCCATAGTCTCTCATGGTTCAACTCTCCCTCCAATTCCGCCCCCCCATTTTTCCCTTCCTTCTCCTAGTGTCCTCCATGCTGTTCCTTATGTTCCACAAATAAGTGAAACCATATGATAATTGACTTTCTCTGCTTGACTTATTTCACTTAGCATAATCTCCTCCAGTCCCATGCATGTTGATATAAAAGTTGGGTATTCATCTTTTCTGATGGCTGAGTAATATTCCATTGTATATATGGACCACATCTTCTTTATCCATTCATCTGTTGAAGGGCATCTTGGCTCTTTCCACAGTTTGGCTATTGTGGACATTGCTGCTATGAACATTGGGGTGCATATGGCCCTTCTTTTCACTACATCAGTGTCTTTGGGGTAAATACCCAGGAGTGCAATTGCTGGGTCATAGGGTAGCTCTATTTTTAAATTTTTAAGGAACCTCCACACTGTTTTCCAAAGTGGCTGTACCAACTTGCATTCCCACCAACAGTGTAAGAGCAACATAAAGTCTCTAAGGGCAGAAATGAAAGCTGAATTGGCAGAACTTAAAAATGCTATCAATGAGATCCAATCCAATATAAATAATCTAACAGCTAGGGTAACTGAGGCAGAAGAACGAATAAGCGACCTGGAAGACAATATAATAAATAAAAAGGGAAAAGAGGAGGCCAGGGAAAAACAACTCAGAATCTTCATTGAACTTCTTATCGTGTTCATCCATTCTTCTCCCAAGTTGGATAAGTATCTTTATGACCGTTACTTTAAACTCTTTATCAGGTAGATTACTCTCAATATATCAGTAAGGTCTTTTTCTGAGGTATTGTCTTGTTTTTTCATTTGGAACATGTTTCTCTCTTTCCCCATTTTGCTGATATTCTGTATTTGTTTCTAAGTATTGGGTAAAATAGCTACCTGTCCCAGTCTTGAAGGAGTGGCCTTGTGTAAAAGATGACCTGTGGGGCCCAGAAGTAAAATCCTCCTGGCCAGGTGCTCAAGGAGCATCTCTTGTGTGGGTTGCACATGCCTGCAGGGCCATGGATGTGGTGTGGATGGGAGGGGGGTGTGCTCACCCACCTGGATGTTGCATAGAAAGGCAGGGGATACTCACCTACACTAGCAGGTTAGAGGGAGATTGCCAAAATAGTGTTTGCCAATGCCAACATTAGCAGGGTAGAATGAGATTGCAAAAATGGTACCTGCCAGCCCATCATCCCAACAGGTTCCTGCCTTTCAGCAACTGCTTTAAGATTAATAAGTAGGTCTTCTACACAGAGGATCTAGGTGCTTCAAACTGCTATTTTTGTGCTTAGTCCTGGGGGTAATGAGTCTGTGTGTGAGGCCATTAAGAGTGAGTTCTTTGTTCCCTACAATTCTATGATTCTTCTGGACATAATTCCTGTTAGTTTTATGTTTGGGGGGGCTGTCTCTCTGATGCAGAACCTGAGGGTTGCACTGCCCATTATGGAGCAAAAACCCCTCACTCTTCAGGGAAATCCCATATTTTTGAGATCTTCCCAGTTGTGGGTCCCTGTGCCTGGGGTGGGATTTTTGGCAAGAGCCTATCTCTGCCTCTTCTACCATTCTCAATGTGACCCTTTTGTTATTTGTTGTAGAGGCACTATTCATCTAGTTTTCAAGACTTTTTCAGATGAAATTATTCCTTATGTAGCTGTAGTGTTGTTATGTTCTGAAGGTGTATTCAGCATCTTCCTACACTGCTATCTTGAACCTCTTAGATTCCATTTGATGAGCTTTAACCATTGCATACACCTGTGTAAATCAAAACACCACTAAGATACAGAAAATTATCATTATGCCAGTAAGTGCCCTTATGCCCCTTCCCAGGCAATCTCCCTCCCCATCTCCCCCAAGGAAACCTCTGTTCTGATTTTCCTCACAACAGATTAGTTTTGCCTATTCTAGAACTTCACATAAATGAAACTGTACAATATGTACTCATGTATAAGGCTTCTTTCTCTCAACATAATGTGTTTCAGATTCAACCACATTGCTGCATTTATCTGTAATTTTTCATGTTTAGTTGCTCAGTAGAATTCCTTTGTATGAATATACCACAGTTTATCCATCATGCTGCTGAGGAACACCTAGGTTGTTTTCTGGGTTATATCTGTGATGAATAAAGTTTAGATTAACTTTTGTGTACAAGGTGTTTTGTAAATTTATGTTTTCATTTTTCTTGGGAAAATGCCAACAAGTAGAATTACTGGTTGCAGTGTAGGAATATGTTTTGGTTTATCAGAAACTGCAATACCTTTTTTCAAAGTGGTTATACCTCTCTGCATTTTTTTATAATCTCATTGACAATGTATGAGAAATCAGTCATTTATGCTTTTGCTTATATTTGCTGTTTCCAGGGTGTGTGTGCGTGTGTGTGTGTGTGTGTGTTTTAATTTTAGTCATTCTAATTGAGTTTGTAGTGGTTGTGGTTTTAATTTGAATTTCCCTAATAACTAATGATGTTGAACACTTTTTCACATTCTTATTGATCCTTCATATATCTTCTTTTTTTGTGGTGTCTGTGCAAATCTGTTACACATTTTTATTAAGTTGTTTGTCTGCTTTATTACTATGTTGTAGGAGATAGATATATTTCCTGTATATCAATTCTTTGTCAGATATACATTTGAAAATATTTTCTGCCAGTCTGTGGCTTGCCTATTCATTTTTAAATGGTTTCTTTCAATGAAACATAAGTTTTAATTTTGATGAAGTCTAATCAATTTTTTTCTCTCTAATGACTACTGCTTTGCTTGTCTTAGAAATCTTTGCCTACCCTCAAGTCATGAAGTTATTCTATGTTTGTTTCAAAAGGCTTTTGGGTTTCAGTTTTGTTTATGATTATTTCTAATTTTTGTGCATAATGTGAGGTAGAGGTGGAGGTTCTTTCCCCCCCTCCTCCCTTATGAATATCCAGTTTTTCCAGCACCATTTGTGAGAGATTTCCATTTCCCCACTGATTGCTTTGGAATGTTTATTGAAAAGTAAATGGCCACATAGCTCTCAATTTTGTTACATGTATCTGTTTGTCAATCTTTATGCCAGTCCCATAGCAGCTTTTTGGTAATCTTGAAGTCAATTAGTTTAAATCCTCTAATTTTGTCCTTCTTTTAAAAGATTACTTTGGATATTCTAGGTACTTTGTATTTCCATGTAAGTTTTAGAATAAGTTTGTTATTTTCTACAACAAACCTTGCTGGAATTATGAATGGGGTTGCATTCAATCTATAGATCCATTGGGGGAAAATTAACAATTTATTATTGAATTTCCCAATACTTGAATATGGTATATTTCTCCATTTATTCAGTCCCTATTTATCTTAGAAATATATATGGTTCTAAACTATGGTCTTAAAGCATTTTTGTCAAATTTATTCCCAAGTACCTTTTAATGTTACTGCAAATAGAATGGTTTTTCCAAAGGTTTGCTGCTAGTTTAAAAAAATACAATTGACTTTTGTATATTTGTGTACATTTAGCCTTTTTTCCTGAAAACTTGTTAAATTATTGGTTCCAGTAGTCATTTTTTAGATTCTTTAGGATTTTCTACATGAACAACCATGTCACCTGCAAATAGACACAGTTTTACTACTGCTTTTCCAATTTTTATACCTTATTTTCTTTCTCTTATTTCACCAACTAGGACCTCTAGTACAATGTTGAATGGAAGTTGTGAGAAGTGAGTGCTGTTTCCTTATTGTGTGTGTGATTTTTTTTTCCAGGCAAGATTTTACTGGGGCTTATGCTTGAGCACAAGGGAGACAGCACAAAGGAGTGTCCTCAGGCTGACTCTATTTCCTTGTTCTTGATATAACAGAGGAAAAAAAATGATTTTACCATTATGATGTTAGCTACAGGTTTTTTAAGAGATAACCTTTATCAGATTGAGGAAGTTCCCATCTATTCCTAGTTTGGTGAGAATTTTTATCATGAATGAGTGTTGAATTTTATGCAATGTTTTTCTGCTTCTATTGAATTGGTCCTATGGGTTTTCTCCTTTATTCTGAAATTATAGTGAATTGCACTGATTAAATTTTGAATGTTAAAGTAACCATGAATTACTAGGACAAACCCCATTTGGTCACAATGTATTATCTTTTTGATTTTCACAATTTCAATTTGTTAATGTTTTGTTAAGTATTTTTGCTTTATGCACTTAAGGAATATTGGTTTAACAGTTGTTTTTAAAATGTTTTTGGAGGATTTTTTGTATTAACTTTTCTGGCTTCATAAAATGAATTGAAAAGTGATCTCTCCTCCTCTATTTTCTCAGATTGTATGTAAAGTTGAAGATTTCTCCTCCATCCCTTAAATGTTCAATAGAATTATCCAGCCAAATTATCTGGCCCTGAAGTTTTCTTTGTGAGAGTATTTTTAATAACAACTTTGAATTTTAAACTGGATATTAGGCTATTTGAAATTCTGTTCAAACGTGTCATATTTGGTAAGTTGTATTTTTCAAGAAATATGTCCATCTTATCTAAGTTGTTAAATTTGGTGAATAAATTTATTCTTGTTATCCATTTAATAGCTGTAGGATCTGTAGTGATAATCCCTCCTTCATTCCTGATATTAATAATCTGTGTTCTCTGTCTATTTCTCTCTCTTCCCCCTCCTCCTCAGTTTTATTAGTCGTTTATCAATCTTTTCCAATTTTTGGTTTTGTTAAATTTCTCTATTGTCTCTTTACTGATTTCTGATCTTTATTATTTCCTTTCTTCTACTTATTTTGAGTTTATTCTCTCTCCTTTTCTGTCTTCTTGAAGAAGAATCTTAAGTCATCAATTTTAGACCAGTCTTCTTTGGTAATAGAAACATTCAAAGCTATAAATTTTCCTCTAAGAACTGTGTTAGATGCATTTCATAAATTTCGATATATCTTTATTTTCAGTCAGTTTTAGATATTTTTAATTTTTCTTATAATTTCTTTTCTGATCCCTAAATTACTTAGAAGTGTCTTATTTAATTTCCAATTAATTTTTAGATTTTCTAGATATCTTATTGTTACTAATTTCTAATTTAATTTCATAGTAATTAAAGAATATACTCTGCATGATTTTTATACTGTTTAATTTGTTGAGACTTATTTTATGACCAACCAGATCATCTTTCTTGGTGAACATATTCCCTTAAAAGGAATGACTATTCTATTCTATTTTAAAGGAAGTGTTTTTTTTTTTTTTAAGATTTTATTTATTTATTTTATTTGCTTTGGCAACCGTCTTTGTCTTGAAGTCTAATTCATCTGATATTAGTATAGCTACTCCAGCTTGCTTTCTTAGTTTTGCTGTTTGCATGGTATATATTTTCCTATCCACTTCCTATCCACTTACTTTCAATTTACAATCTTTAGATATAAAGTTTATCTCTTGTATATGGGAGTGTGGTATTCTTTTCATTTATCTTGTGTGAAGTTATTGAACTTATTTAAATTGTAAGTGTGCATGTTTTACCAAATTTTAGACATTTTTGTACATTATTTCTGTTGTTCTTCATCTTTTTCTTCCTTTTCTTTTGTCTTTTTCTTTCAATTTTGATCTATCTTCAAGTTCACAAATTTGTTTTAAATTTGAATTCTTTTTCTTAAATGATAATTTGAGTTTTGATTACCAAAGGAAATAGGATGACTGGCCTTTATTTTTAATAGGAACTGGGGAGAAGGACTGGCTACCTAATTTGTGGGGCCCAGTGCAAAATGAAAATGTGGGGCTCCTTTTTAAAAAATTATTAACAATTCCAGGACAGTGACAGAGAGCACTAAACCAGGCATAAGGGGCCATGTGTAACTGTACGAGTTGCATGCCAATGAAACTAGAGTGTATGGCAATAGTAGAGTTCAGAGCTTCTAGTCACATATATCAGAACTTGAATCCAAGATCTACCACTTGCTACCTGGGTAATCTTGGGCAGGTTACTTTTTCTCTCTAAGCTTTATGTCCTTATCTGCAAAATGAGTCTTCCCTAGGTTCATCATGAGGCATACATGATAGCTATGTGAAGTGACAAGTACAATGTATGATACAAAATATGGTTAAAAAAAGGAATTTATTGGGGCGCCTGGGTGGCTCAGTTGGTTAAGCATCTGCCTTAGGCTCAGGTCATGATCCTGGAGTCCCAGGATCGAGTCCCGCATCGGGCTCCCTGCTCAGCAGGGAGTCTGCTTCTCCCTCTGACCCTCCTCCCTCTCATGCTCTCTGTCTCTCATTCTCTCGCTCTCAAATAAATAAATAAAATCTTAAAAAAAAAAGGAATTTATTATTTTGTTATGTGAACTTTATTGGAAGAAAAATGTGGAAAGAAAGTTGTTACATCAGAAAGAGAGTATCTCTACTGTTATCAACTAAAGACTGGAAGATACGAGTTAAGAAATATCTGTGTGAATGTAGGCAGGTGGGGACGGAGTTGAGGAGTTGGGGGTGTACCCCCTCGTGAGTGGGGAGGAGGCTGATAGGAAAATAAATTCCCTGCATCAATCTCTGGGTGGTGCTATTAGTCCAGGAGAACTTGGTTGCATTCTAAGTGCACAGGTGAGGTGGGTGTTTTAAAGGATGGGGCAAAGAAAGAATGGAAGCATAAACAGGAAAAACAAGGTGCCAACCAGGCATTCATTTAAAGAGAACTTTTGAAAATCTGCAGAAAACTGGAAGAGCATAGTGGGAACTTCTCATCTTCTACTTAGAGATATTTGGACATTTGTTTTATCCAGGTCAAGATATGTGGACATTTGGTTTATGTCTAATAATCTAAAACTTTGGTTCTCAATCTGGCTATAAATTAGAATCACCTGTGGAACTTTAAAAACTTTTGATGCTGACTCCACCCCAGAGATTCTGCTTTAGTCGTTCTGGGTGAGGCCTGGGTATCATCAGTGTCTTTAAAAAGCTTCTTAGATTATTCTAATGTGCAGAGCTGAGAACCACTAGTCTAAAACAATGACATGCTGTTGTTAAGATCTTGTTTTTGTATTTCCCTCTGGGAAAATCAGAGGATGGCCTTTTTCTGTGTATGTGTGCATGTGTTTGGTAACCAGGTGATTAAGCAGCAGTAATGCACACACAAGTGGAAACCATTCAGTAGTCTCAGTAGACCACAGGGTGCTGCTTCTGCCTGGTCCACAGCTGTATCTGTTCAGGAATCCTCAACTGCCATCCTCTGAGACCCTTACTGTACACAACATGTTTAAGCAGTGCGTGGCACATGATAAGGGCTCAGGAAGTGTTATTGTTATTAGTAAAACTATTTTGTTAGGTCATCTAATATAAGTTTAAATTAATAAAAAGGAGTCAAAGAAATTTAACAAAGTGTAATCGTCTTTCCTTTGGGTGGTTCAACCTCATCCTTTCCAGTCTTGTATGTCATTGTAAATAAGCTTTTTAAAAAGTCAATACAGTAAGTGGTCATATCATTTCTAAACCATAAATAATGACTTGCAAAAAGAAAACCTGTCCTAACATTGTGGAAATGGGTACTTGTGGTCTGGAATAAAATTTTCTGTGATAGCATTACATCTGGACTTAAAAATAACTGTGTTGTCAAAGTTTGGGTGCCAGAGCAGACAGTGTGCTTGGGACAATTGTTAAAAAATCAAAAGAATTTCTAATGTTGGCAAAGTTACTGACAACAAAAGCACATATGATTCATTTAAATCAGATTGCTTCATGAAATGTCAGAGTAGAATAAAACAATATTTCCAAATTAATGAGTGTATATAATTTTATTTTCAGTTTTATGCAATTATTCTACATATATGTAAATTAATAAATACTGTAAAAAGATTTTTAATTTTTCATTTAGATGCCTAAAAGTTCACATGTTCAAGTCGGCAAAATAATTTTTTTCTTAATTTTACATTTTGGGAAATGGATATTGACTTTGTAATTGGGAGTGCCTTGTGTTCCTGTTGTGGAGATAATTAGGGAAAGGGTATTATGTGAGGAAACGCAGGAAGAAAAGATAAGCACAAATAGCCTCCCTTTCTTCTATTTATGATTCTTAGCAATCATCATTGCAATATTTTAGAATAAGAAAGCGCCCATAAGCCACTGAATTGTGGACTTGCCTGAGCTTGTTCTTGGGCCAGCGAAGTTTTTAGAGGAAAGCTCACTTACTGCGGTTGCCATGGCAACCTCCACAATACAGGCCCTCCCCTGCCAGCTCTGATATGTCCAACACAATCCCAGGGGGTGTAAAAATATGCTATCACAGTGGAGGGATGACTTTCCACTTCTACTATTTTTAAATACAATATTTATTGTTTTATCCAATTCATAAATCCACCCATCTCCAATCCCAGCTACCTACCACCTCAGACACCCACATGCACATGCACACACACACACACGCGTGCACGCACACACAAACACACCCCACTTCATTTGCTCCATATCTTCTATCTAATTTCTCCCAAGGATTATAACAGAATTTTGGTTGAGAATGTAGCTATTAAGTGAACTGGATGCTCCCTCTGCATACTGTTGTGGCTGTGACCGTATGAATCGCCTCTCCCTGCCTGCTTGCAACAGAACCACAGAAATTCCACTTGCATGCCTCACTCTAAAAAAAAAAGAGGAGACTCCCCAGAGGGTATCTAGACTTTTCCATGTTACTAACTGCTCAGCAGGATGTAGACCCCTCAGCAAAATCTGGAGGAGGCATTGCTCTCTGGGTCTACTTATTCTATGTTTTCCTGATATCTGCTCAAACTCTCGAATCTCAAAGAGAAATTCTGAAGCTTACCCAAACATGTTTAAGTTCAAGACCTCTAGACTTTTTAAATTGTTGGTGATATACAATGAGAGAAATGTATTCCTTTCAGCATCTTAAACATTCTTCCTCTTACCTTTCTTCTGCTCCCATCCTCAACCCTTCTAACTATATATAGTAAGGAGAGGGAATAGTGGGGAAGGAACATCTTTCAGTCTTTATATAACATGGAGATGAACAGATGTCATGATTTTTACATTCTGGTCTTAACACTTAAATGTGTGACATTTGTTTAAAAAATTAAATAATAGCCAAATGCTTATGGACCCATGGACAGCCTAAGAAATGACAAAGTTTGATAACTTTCTCAGGCAAATGAGCCTGAGAAAACAAACACTTTTCCATTTTGTAAGCTGTAGGGCAGGAGAAGGAAGAAGTAAGAAGGTTGATGAAGTTGATGCTAGCACGTGCTCATGGTACCCCTTCCCAAAGGGCAATCCGTGGAGCTTTGGTGTTACTAGCCTCCCTGAAAAAAATTAGGGATTTCCTTGGAAAATACTTTGGGGAAATGGTGCATGTTTTATGTTCTTTTTGGAGATCCAAAATGCACATTAACTTATAAAAGCCTCTGAAAAGTAAAGAAACCTATTGAACTTTGTTTAACCCGGTGGGTGTTTAGATACTAGATCCTAGAACTCATGTAAGCATAGAAACCTCTTTTGTTCACAATTCCTGTTCACATCCCACAGGACCAGTAGTTCTTAGAATATACCTAGGGAACTGCAATTTTAGTCTATTACATTTCTTTTTTTCTCTTTAAAATAACTAGTTTCTTATCTGTAATTAGAAAAAGCTGTATTTTCCTATTTTGTTTCTTTTTTCTTCTAAAGCCCAGCCTAATGTGAATCCTCTTCAGCCCAAGGACTAGAATCTTCCCATCTCCTGAGAGGTGTGCCTGTCACCAGAGTTGCCCGGAGGCCAATGGGACAGCCTTGCCAGGTACCAACAGCTGCAGCCCCAGGTGTACTTGGAAGGTTTGCTCTCAAAGTGTGGTCCCAGGCCAGACGGCAAATGTCTCACCTGGGAGCTTGCTCGAAATGTAGGATCTCAGGCTCTATGACAGACCTACATGAGCTTGGTGGAAAGCACAGGGCAGTAAGCCAGAGCCCAGGAGGCTTAAGGCAGGGAGAAGACCTCTGGTCCTAGAAGAAAGACCCCTGGTCCTAGAATAAAGTAGGGTGTGGGGAAGTCATCCAGCCAGCTTGACTGGCTTTGACACTGAGAGAGTTCCCTAACTAGAGCCCAGGGTAGAGCATGGCTCTGAGTATTTTGGTGGGAGTGGGGGTGGGGGATAGGAGGTAGTCATGGTAGGGGTGGAGCTGGAGAAAAGCCAGGAAGATAACTTCAAATCTCTTCAGATGAATAAAAGAGGACTGGCCCAGGGAAGTGAGACCAAGAGACAACAGGACACCTGGGGGGTACCAGGAGCCCAGACCTCAGCGGTAGCTTCTTATGGGTCCAGCCAGAACATTTAAAGAGCTCTTCACCAGTGTGGAACCCAAGAACAGCTGGGTGTCAATGACCCCAGTCTCCCAGATGAACAACTCAGCAGAAAATACTGTGACTCCACACAGATGTGGAATCGGGCCTCATTCTGAATTACTTTCAAGCTGACTTAGTATTTAATTGGTTTTGTTAATTCTTCAGTTCTCATACACATGTACATACATACATACTTAAAAAAAAGAGAGGAAAACAATACTTAGACCTCATGTTTGTGAATATCACAGAATTATTTCTTAATCTCTCCATTTTCAGAAATACACAAACCCTGGTGCTCGCATTTATACACATGCACATGCATGCACACACACATGTACACTAAACTTATTCTCCTTCAGATAACACTTAGCATGTATTAACATATTAAGGGCAACAACAAAAAAAATCACAGAATTTATAGGGTTTTGGTCTTCAGCACAGTGATAATTCCAATCCCTGCCCTCAGGGCACAGCCCTTCATGCTATGGCTCAGAGGTGGAAGGTCTTCATCCTATTGCCTCCCATAAATTTTACCCCCCATTGCTGGGCATCTATGGCAGACGTTTAGAATGCAGAATGCAGGGCTGAAAACACTGCCTTGCAAAACATGGTTCACTATTTGAATTTGCCTATAAAATTAAGGATATGGACAATTTCAGCTCCTGCACCTGTCTTCCTTACTGATAAAGGAAGAATAATTGGGATGTCCATGTATTATCCAAGAATCTTGGTGTGCCATGGGAAATGAATATTTTCAATATATTCCCAGAGAGTTAGGGAATATATTCAAGGTCACAACCCTAATTAGGAACTGCTGCCCAGACTCACAGGTTCTCAGCGCACCCCCATGATGCTCTACCCTTGCCTGGAGAAATAAAAGGCACAGCCAGCAGCAGGCTCTTGGAACGATGACATCCACACATGAAAGGGCCTCACAATGTGATCTACAAATCTAATCACAGATGGGAAAACCTGACGCTTTAAGAAAGCCTCTTGACCTATTTTTTCAAACATTTTGGATTTTGGCAAAAACGTTTGATTTGAAAATGCAATTTTTACCCTTAATTTAAACCCTTGTGTATTTTCAAGGGAAATTTAAGTAAAAAAACATGTCTTTCTAGTTAAATGGAAGCCTTTGCTATATACAAACAGGGAAGGGGAAAGTACTGAGGTTGCTACTGGCTGGTTCCCAGCTAGATTCTGGAAAAGCTGTTGGAGAGGTGGATTGTCTACAAAGGAGGAGGTGGGTGGGGTGTTAGAAGAGTAGGAAAAAGGTTGGGAATGTTGCCCAGGGGGATGCTAAAAGGAGGCAAATAAAAAGAGTGCTGAGCAGTGGGGAGGGTGGGCTGAGCTGGGGACCTCACAGGTTTAATAGCACCCCCAAGGTTGGCAGGGCCCAGTCACCTCATTGCAGGTCACAGGACAGGAATGGGGAGAGGACTGGCTGTGGGGCTGCTTGTTGACTACTCTTTTCAGTTCCTCCTCCTGGATGACAACGGCCCCTTGAAGTCAGGAATCACACTGTATTGATCTTTGTGTCCCTGGGCCCTAACATAATGCATAATGCTTAGCACATACTTGATGCTAGAAAAATGCTTAGAAAATATATGATAAATAAATGAGAAGAAGAATGCATTTCCAACCCAAAACACCCCGAAGGAACACACATATACAAAGACCTTAATGATTACGGTTACTTGTTAATATTTGTAGGCTACATCCCAAACTGCTAAAATAATTGTTTGACCTGGTAAATTAAAATAAAATCTACTGGTTGCTGTAGTACAGAAAAAAATATAAAAATAAATACAAAAAATTAGTCAGATTCTGTTCAATTCAGTCTAGTCAGACTAGTTCCAGCAGCTGAACCAGTAGTTTTGAGTAGATTAAGCATAGGACCCTCTTTCCCCCCTCCCTCCCCCCTCCTTCTGACCACTACTGGATTCCCTTCCTTCTCTTTGTTGCTTTTTAAACGTCCAAAAACACTAAATTATGCTACATGGGCTGACTTTTTACTCTGAATCTCAAGGAGGGCTAATTCCTTTGCACTTAACAGCCCTAGGGGTGGACCAGCCACTGCCTGGGCTAGGGGCTTGAGGCCCAGCCTCAGGGCAGCAGCTCCCCACCTCCAGGGCTCATCTTGGCTAAAGGAGGGAAAACCAAACCTTGGATCTGAAGTAGTACCCAGCTTCTCCCCCTCCCTTGAATTTGGCAAACTGGTCCACAAGTGCATATCCCTGTGGATCAAAGCAGAGTAGAGCAAGAAGAGATGTGAGGGACTTCCTCATTTTACAGGTGAGCTCATCACAGCCTCTGGGTGACTTGCTCAAGGCCCTGCAGCTGGCTAAGGTTGGGGCCCAGATTCTCTCCTCCCTAGTTCAGAGCGCTTCCCTTTGCATATACTTCACACTTACAGGCATTGGAGGCAGGGTAGCTCAATGCTGGCACCAGGCAGTGACTCAAGGGTATTGTAAATAAGGCAGTTGGGAATTGCCTTAGACAGATTTAGACTTACATACATCCAATAAGCTCAGACCATCCCTGTTGCAGATATTAGTGCTGTTTGGAAAATATTTTCAGGTCTTCTCCTTTTTTAGGTCTGTGGTAGGATGACTTTCTGCATCCCCCTGTTGTTGAGTGGGGTGAATATAGTCAATAGGTTATAAGTAGAAATGATGCATGTCACTTCTATACCACAGCATTTAATTGCTGGCATGGGACCCCCAAGAGTTTTTCTCTGTTCCCTTCTGGAATGGCAACCAGCAATGTTTGAGATGATACTTGCTCCCACGGTTTGGGTTCTTGAGTGATTATGTGAATACAGCATACAGCAGGAATGAGTATGGAATAAGCTGCCAAGATTTGTTATTGCAGCAAAACCTAACATATCCTGATTGATCGAACCTCCAATACCCTTGCCAAGGCAATCAACTCTTTCTCTGCATCTCTCTTCCCTTGCTCTATACCACTTTCCCTTCCATGTACTTTCACTCCATTAGGGTAGTCCTTTAAGTTTTTGTTGTTTTGTTTTTTCAGGAAGAGGAGCTGTGATACTGTGTCCTCCCACTGTCCCATCAATGGCTTCTTCTCAACAATCCTGAGAGTACTGGAAAAATCCTATTCTGATTTCACCTTTGAGCCCTACAGATAAAATATGAGTATGGCATGCATTCAAAAAAGAGAAAAGATAATTACAATATGGATTAATAAATAAGACACTGGTGGAAAAGAATTAAAGCTTTGATAATTATTTAAAAAAAAACATGAAGAATTATAGAGACTATCATCCTGTACGGTAGAATTCATTAGTTTTTTTATTAGTTTGTTTGAAAGACTGTATGATTCAAAGCTATTTCTTCAATTAGTGATAGACTATCTGCCACCCCAGCTTTTGATTAAACCTATCGATTGGCCATCTTTACCTCATAACTTAAAATATTCCTTTCTATGTGAAAGAAATGTAAATGGGACTTCATAGCAAAACTCCAAGGGGTTGTTTTTACTTCCTAGTTTTAGTTCTTCCCTTCATATTTTTTTCCCCAAGATTTTATTTATTTATTTGCCAGAGAGAGAGAGTGTGCGTGAGAGTACAAGCAGGGGAAGCTGCAGGCAGAGGGAGAATCAAGCTCCCTGCTGAGCAAGGAGCCCCATGCGGGACTCTATTCTAGGACCCTGGGATCATGACCTGAACCAACTAAGCCATCCAGGCATCCCATATTTTTCTTGAACCCACTGCCATCAGGCTTCTTTCCCCATCACTGCACTGAACCCACTCTTTCAAAGACCTCCACAATGGCCACTCCAGTGATCAAATCCTGGTCCTTGTCTTACCTGAGCTACTAGCAGCTCCTGACATAGATGTTCACTCCACTTGTCTCAGAACACTCGTCATCTTGCCTTTGGAACACCACCCTCTCTTGATTTCTCTTCCCTGGCTGGCTCTGCCTTCGCTCTTGATTCTACTGGTGGTCCTTTCTAGTCTCCTCAGGTACATCCTCTTCATATTCCTAACTTGTGGGAACTTTTAGTGTTTGAGTGCCCGAGTTCAGACCTCAATTTGCCCTCACTGCTGAGTAAGCTCATCCAGTATCATGGCTCAAAATAAGCATCTTCTGCTGCTGCTGCTAAGCAAATTGCTTTGTCTAATCCTGACCTATCTTCTGAATCCCAGACTTCCTACCCAGCATCTTTTCTTAGGTGTCTAATAAGGATCTCAAACTCAGTAAGTCCAAAAACAAACTCTTGATTCTATATCTCCAACCCTATCCCAATCACAGTCACAACCACGGCCACAACAACATAGTCTTCCCTCCATAGTCTTCCTATATGAATATGTAGCAACTCCATTCTTCCAGTGGCTCAGGCCCAAAATCTTGTGATGATCCTTGACTCCAATCTTTCTCTTCCAGACCATATCCAATCTATTATCAGGTCCTATTGGCTCAACCTTTAAAATATATCTGGAATCTGAACACTTCTTACTTCCTTCACCACCTCCTTCACTTTATACCCCTTACCATGGTCTTTTGTCTGGATTATTTCAAGTCTCCAGACTGTCTCCCTTCTCTTGTCCTTGCTCCCCCAAATCTATGTCCCATAACAGAAGTCAGTGATCCCTGAACACAAGTCAGATTCCATCATTTCCCTCCTCAAAACACTCTGCGTGTTTCTGGTCTCCCACAAAATAAAAGTCAAAATCCTTATCATGGTCTGTAAGGTTGCACATGACCTAGCCCCTTGGCTGCCTCTCTGATCTCATCTCCTACCACTCTTACCCACATCTCGTGGCTCCAATGACCTGGGCCCACTTCCTGTTCTTGGACAGGCCAACACTCTTCTTGCTCCAAGTCTTTGCACCTGCTATTCCTTCTGCCTGGAGTGCTCTTCTCCCATAGAGTTGTGGAGTAAACTCCCTACTTTCTCAGCTCTCTTCTGTTTGAAGGAAGAGGACTTCTATGACCACAGCACAGAAAATAGGACTCCCCTTCTCTTTCCTTAACTAGCATCCACAGTTATCTGACATATGATATATTTGTTTTCTGTCTCCTCCCACTCAGATGAAAGTTCTATCTTCTTCTCATTTTCTCTTTAATTAAAGCCTGCTCTTAAATAAGCTCATTAACACTGTATTCAAAATGCCCAATCATGGCATCATACACTACTATTATTTGAGTTTTCATGTGCCAGGTCAGTCCCATCTGGCTCACCCCCCATTTGGTGTCAGGGCTTGGGGAATAGTCTACACTGTCACACAGTAAGGGATGAGTGATATACTTCATTGCTGAAAGGGGAATCTCACCAAAACCAACAGTGAAAGAGAAAGGAAGGCCTAGATCCTGCTGGTCTTTCCCCTCACCCCACCAAGAGGCATGGCCACTCACTGATTACCTTGCAGTGTGGATCTACTTTGTTGCATTGGGATGCTATTTTATTTGTTACTTTATCTGGAAGACCCAGAAGACGATCAGGGGTAGAGTTTAGATCCTGGCATATATTTGGTGAATGAATGAACAAATGCTGAATGTTATATTTTAAACCTTTGCTTTCTGATGTTGATCCTTTTTTTTAAATTTGTATTCTTTCCTAGCAGTTTTGAAGCATTTATCATATTATTGGATATTACATTTTTCTTGTTGTAAAATATTTTGCCTTCCACGCCAGTCGAGATGGTACTTCTCATTCCCAAGAACTTTCTCATATTGCCTTATAGGGACTAGCTCACTTCTCATTGGCATTTCCTTTGCAGATATTAGATGCTCAGATTTTTCAGCTCTGCTGATTTTCCATCTGCTCTCCCTCTTTCAAAAGTTTGCTATTATCCTTTGCTCTTATCTCTTCTGTTCTCTTGGTAATTTTATATTATTTTTATTCCTTTAACCTCATTTTAATGACATTTTAGTAGTAAATAACAAAATAAATATAGCAAATAAGTGACATAATTTTTTATCTGTCATGAGTTACAAATATTATTTTCCAGCATATAATTTACATTTTGCTTTCTTTCTGGTGGTCTTTAATATACAGATATGTAAAATTTATAAACAGCCCATCTATGAATCTTTTCTTTTAGGGCTCCTGCTTTTGGCATTATGTCACTCAGAAATTGCTGCCCTATCCTGATTCATGCAACTGATTGCTCATTTTTTTTTCTAAACTTTTTTAAGAGTTACTTGTTTTTAATACTTTATTTTTTTGGCAGAGAGAGAGAGAGCACGAGCAGGGGAAGCAGCAGACATAGGGAGAGGGAGAAACAGGCTCTCCCTGCTGAACAGGGAGCCTGATGTGGGACTCAATTCCAGGATCCTGCGATCGTGACCTGAGCTGAGGTGAGATGCTTAACCGACTGAGCCACCCAGGCACCCCAGGAAGTTACTTTTTTTCATCTTAAAAAATTCCTTGTGTCAAATTAGGTAGGTTTCATTATATAGAAAGCACAGTGACCAGCTCTTCTCTATTAAAAAATGAATGAGGGAATGGTCTAACATATTTAGAAGATGAATTTAGGGTGGATATAGGAGTAGAATTTAAGAATTTGCTAAGCTACTAAAGAAATTAAGTAACTCCTTTCTATGAGACTGAAAAAAAAATAACCAAACTTTCTAATAATCTGGGATGGTCTAGTGCCATACTCATAAAAATAACAATGTGTATCTTTACACAAGCTTGCCTGTTACATTTTAGTGGTGTTCTCACACACATCATCACATTTGATTCCCATGAGTCCTGAGATGTCAGGCAGCCGGAGACAAAGCACTAGACCTGACTCACTCAAAGGATCTTTCCAGCCCAATTTTTCCCTGATTTAGTCATTAGGTTTGCAAAAGTCCCAATTTTATTTTATTTTTTTTATTTTTTATTTTTTAAGGACTTTATTTATTTATCTGACAGACAGACACAGAGAGAGAGGGAACACAAGCAGGGGGAGTGGGAGAGGGAGAAGCAGGCTTCCCACGGAGCAGGGAGACCGATGCGGGGCTTGATCCCAGGACCCTGGGATCATGACCTGAGCTGAAGGCAGACGCTTAACGGCTGAGCCACCCAGGCACCCCAAAAGTCCCAATTTTAATCATCTTACCAAATTTGGCTGACTTATAAAGAAGAAAAGGAAGAAAACAGAAAACACACAGAAAGATATTTGAGGCTAACACTTTGAATTGTGCCTACTGCATAAAGTGAGAACGAGAAGAATTTAATTTTCTGGTCTGCTTGTTCTAGCATGCTTCTCTAGGTTTGTCATCAGCTCTGAGGGAACACAGAGTATATAAAAGATATTTTAATTCAAGTGACTGTATTCAATCCATTTCATTCTCCTTATAAAACGGTCTGCTGTAAAGTCATGGCTAATGTGAAACAGTTCTAAATTGCTAACCAAACCGCATATTAATTCCTATTAACATGGAACCACGGTAGCATATTCCCCCAGTCACTGTAACACATGGAAACCCATAAGTATGGCTCAAATGTGAGGTGACTGCACCCTAGACCTGCACATATAATGCACATTTAAAGAGTTGTTCTCTGTTCAAGCTGGGACCCAAATAATCATCCACATATAACAGCCGCTACATTGTTCTCCAAATTTACCTACACAGAACTCTCTTTTATTTAGTTTACATACCTAAAATAGTTACCCCATTAGGAGTTTCTTAATTTTTGTTAATTGAAAACCTCATTAAATATCTGCATAGTTAAATGCTAGAGAAGACTTTCCACCCCTGCCAATTGAAAATCACTCAAGAGATTAAGACTTCAGTTCCATGGAAGTAAATTTCCACTATCAGAAATGTCATCTGTTGTAACAAATTCCTCCCATCACCAAAAATGTAACATAAAGCTGGCTACTGTCTGGAGAGTCTGGTTGATTACATAGGGACTTTTCAAGAGAAAATATTCATTGTAACGGATTATAACTTGGTCCCCTACAATTAGAATGATAAGGGTCTTTCACACTGGAAGTGATATTTCAGAATTTTTTTTCCATTAATGTATTGTTACCAAGAGTCAAAATAGTCACCTGCTGATTGCTGGTTATCTACCATTTGTGTGATTTGTTTTCATGTGGTCCGGGTCTGAGCATTCCCATATATATATGTTTATTCCTGTTTCCTTTCACTGAGTCCTGTAACTGGAAGTTCTCATGGCAGAGATAGTAAAGCTTCTTAACTTTGTCTTTATTGTTGTCTTCAGTTCTCCTTCCCCTATAACCCTGGGAACTTTCACTCAGGCCAGCCCTGGATTCTTCTTCACTTTCACACTTATGGTAAGTCCTTGAATTATTTCCTATTCAAAGTTATGGGAAACTTCGTATACTAATTAAATTATAAGATTTGTTTTTGTCTGGAATCATAGCAACCCTCGTGTTAACGCACATTATCTCTCACTGGTCAATAGCACTTTTGTGAATAAAAATGGAAAAGTATTCTTAATTAACAGATGGAAAGGTGAAATCTTTTAAATCAAGGGTCCATGGTGGGAAAAACAGTAAAAGCAATCCTTGGTGTCAAACAGAATCACTGGTTCAAAGAAAAAACAATCCCATAAAGAAAAGGTCCTAGGTTTTAAGTGTTCCAGGTTGTAAATGGAGGCTTCATTCGTTAGCACCTTACTAGTTAGTAGATTCCCATCTTCAACTAATAGTCTCCTCACTCATCTGGTCACCAGAATGGGGGAGACTTCAGGCTTCCTTAGACTTTACATTTAATCAGTTGCCAAAACTTAGAACCTCCATCTTTGAGCTTATTCTTTTCCCATCTATTTCCTTCCTTCAGTTCCACAGCCCCCAAATGACTTCACTATCTCAAAGCCTGGAAAAGTGCCTCCAAGTTATATTTTTAGCTAAATTTTTTTTTTACTATTTATCCTCAAGGAACAATCCAAAGTTGACCATTTCTCCTACTAGGATAAAATGAATGCTGCCTTTTAATTAGTATATTTTTACCTAAAGCACATTGATACCCTTAAATTAGTGCTCTTCAAATTTTGATGTTCATAAAATTCAAAAGGGATCCTATGAAACTAGAGGCTCTGATTTGGTAGATCTTGGGGGAGGGCCTGAGATTCTGCCCTGGAAACAATCTCCCATGTGATGCTGGTGATGCTTTTTGGGAACCACACTTAGAGCAGCAATATTCTAAACTGTCCCATGGTCATCTCAGCAATACCAATAATATCTAACATTGGTGATGATTCCTGCATGGGAAAGTTCTTCCCAGTTTTCTTTTGTTTTCATTTTGCCTGCTTTCTAAGTGTTTTTCTGGATGCTTGCTCTATAACAGAATAGCAGAATTGATAAAACTACATTAAAACAAAAAGGGAGACATAGTGTCTGGCTGCTTTGGGCATTCCTGTTAGCAGGAACTACAGTCTTTCAGGGGTCTTAATTTTTAATAGCTATGCTATCAGATTCTCAGTCTTGGCATTAGGGCTAGGTGTTATAGCTTCCCATAAAGCATTCTGATTTATAGACTCACTGCTCCTTACCATAAAATGAGGAGAAATCATAAATTAGAAAAAAAAAAAGTTCCACAGTCTAATGAGATTTCAAGCTATTTGTTATTTAATGAGCATTTAATACCATGAAAATCAGAATAACTGCAATTGCAAAATGCACTTAACATTTTGGGAACATCAGCAACTGAAAAAGCAGGTTACATGATATAATGGGTGTAGTTGCCTTTCTTCAGACCTGTTTGTTTCCTTGTCCTCTCTGGCCTGTTTCTGGCTCCACTCACCTTTTCCACTAGCTTACCAGATGATTCATCAACTTGCTGGCATTCCCAGTTACCATCTGTGTCCAACATCCCAGTAAAATCCAATAAACTTTCTAATACCCACATCCCATCAGCTATATCCTTGTATATGTCTGATTCACTGGGAGCTGATAGTCATAATGACGACCTCAAGAGAAAGGGCACTGCCACTTTGTGAACACCTACTATATGCCCAGTCCTGCTCTAGTTGCATCAACTAAATCATCTCCTTTAATCCTGAAGCATTAAAGATCCTAAAAAGTCCTTTTTCAGAAAGATTATATTATATTCAACTTATTATCATTAAGAATAAACAGATATTCTTTCTTCAATTTCTCAAATTATTGTTAAATTGTGTTTGAATACATAATGTATACATATGATATTAATTCAAAAGATATAAAAAGAAAGAGTGATAAATTAGTCTCCCCATCACTCTCATCAAGTCTCTACTTGAAGGCAATTATCGGTTTCTTATGAGTCCTTTCAGAATTAGTCCATTAAGCATGGACTATTAAGCAATGGGCTAGTAATAATCCAGTAAGCAATCTTAGATTTTTAAAAAAATTTATAACCTATCTTTGGAACATATAGAAATGCTCGACTGCTAATAATATCTTATTATATATACAGGTTACAATTTAGAAATATATTTTCATGGCCCTTGTGACATTTGATTTTCCTGACAACACCAGGAGATGGACAAGACAGACATTCCTGTTAACCATTTTACACATGAAGAAACTGAGGCTCACAGAAGTGCAATGATCTCTCCATACATATATAGTTAGAGAAGATCCAGTTCTAGAACAATTAGTCTAATGCTTTTTCTGTGACATCATGAAGAGGGTAATTCAAGGATTGTAGGTCAAAAAATGGTAGCCCTTCTTGACCAGTCAAAATACTCTTCATAATGTCAGTTCTCAGATAATTTACTGTTTAATATGGCAGCAACATGGCATCAGTTTCACATAAATAATATATCTTTAAAAATTCAATATTCTGGCTTTGCAGTTGTAATCATTAAGCTGTAACCAAACATTTTAACTCAACAAGTGTCTAAGTTCCTGTTAATGGAGATGCATGGCCCTTCCCCTGAGATAGCTGGTGATCAGAATTTAGAGGTTTCTAGGGAAGGGCTGGGTAATTTATGAGGTCTGGTCTATTAAACAAAGCAAGCTGAAAGCAACATTATTCTTTATTACAACTGACTGATGAACTTGTTTTCCCATTCGGGGATCCTAGGCAGATCCATAACTTTTATGCCACTCACAGGTATTAACAAATACTCTGTGTGTGAGGTCTTGAAAGTCCAGTTCAATCTAATATAGAAACTTCAATGCTCACTCAATTCAAAACCTCCTCCCTCCCCCAGCTCAGACCTGCCTCAGATGCAGATCTGCAGGGAGGAAACAGAGCATGGGTAGGCTCATCTCTCCCCACCTTGCTTTCTTACTACTCTTCTTTGATTCTCTTGCTGCTTTTGCATCCAGCAGCATTGGAACAGCAGCAGGGAGCAAAGGCAAGGTTGTAATCTGAGTTTTCTGGGTGTGGAGTTACCTGAAGGCTGATGCTTTCTTTCAGAGTTTCTCAGAAACACCTCCACTGGGCACTGGGGAATTCCCACTGTGGTTTCCCAACCCAGGATTCTCTTCTAGCTGGCTACAATCACTTCCACTGAGCCCCTGGCTTCTAGTGGTTCTAGTTTTGTTCTGCCAGGCTTACCTGTGGCTCCTGGTGATCCTCTTGGATGGAGCCCCATTCAAGGAGTGAGGGAGTAAGCTGTATCATCAGTGGAAGTAAACCTGCTCCAGCCCTTTTTTCACGGCTGCCGCAGGCTGCTCTGTCTGGCTTCTCACCTGATAACTTTCTAGGTACCAGTCTCTGTGGGCTAGGCTGAATAACAGCCTCCCCAAAGATGTCCACACTCTAGTCCCCAGGACCTGTGAATAGTTCATATTATGTGGCAAAGGGATTTTGCAGATGTGATTAACGTTATAGATTTTGAGACGAGGAGATTATTCTGGATTATCAGGGTGAGCTCAATATAATGACATGAGCCTTTAAAAACAGAGAAAATCTCCTGGCTGAATCATAAAGATATGGCAGCATGAAAAGGATTCCACACGCTCTGGTTGGCTCTGAGATGCAAGGGCCCGTGGGCAAGAACCAGAGAGAGGACACTAGGAGCCAAGGCAGTCTCCATCTGAAAACCAGCAAGGAAACAGGGACCACAGTCCAACAGCCGAAGGGAATTGAATTCTGCCAACAAGCTGAATGAGCCTGAAAACGGATTCTCCCCTAGAGCCTCCTGAAGGAAGGGAATGCAGCCCAGCCAACACCTTGATTTCAACCTTGTGAGGCGCGAACAGAGAAACCAGCTACACCAACTAACCTTCTGACCTACAAAACTTTGAGATAATGAATTTGTTGTTTGAAGTCATTAAACTTGTGATAATTTGCTATGGCAGCAATAGGAAACTGATATACTCTTACACAGGTCAGCTTTTCAAGTGGGTCTCTGAAGCCTCCTCTCACTTGCTTAGGATGAGGGAAAAACACTGGGGGAAGGGGAGAAGAAACATTTCAACAGCCTAAAAATGGTCTCTGATGAAATCCTTACTTTCATTTTCAATTCATGGGTCGCCCCTTATATATCTCAGATTGGGGGAAAGACAGTGCTCCTGGACCATTTTTTGGTCACCCCTTAACAAGTTACATCTCTTTAGAATAGATAGGCATTTAACCACATTTGTTCTCAGCTCTAGGGCCTAAGGCAACACTGAGACAACAGGAAAGGCTTATTTTTGTATCCTGTAACATGAACATGTCAACAGAGTTGCTTTCTCTTTCAGATTTAACGTTCTTAAGATATGTTGGATAGACTGGGGTTGCTCTGATAAAGAAGGGTCACAGGAGAGGGAAATGAGATTCCAGAGATAGAATGCACTGCCAGGAGGGGAAGAGAAACAAGTCAGAAAAACAAACAAACAAACCCAAAGTTGCCCAAGACATGAGTTAGTGTAGATGAAACAATGCTTTTAGTCCTGGACTTTGGGCATGGTGAGACTAAGGTAGAGACATCAGCACAAGAAGGAGTTAGTATGTGACAGTCCTGAGTGAGGAATGGCTCATAGGTAAGTGTAATTCTTATGTCTTTCTATAAGAGTCTCTGCAGGAAGGGAAAAACTGGAACTATGTAGCTTGAATAAGTACAATAATTGACCCTTCCCTCTCTGGGTTTTATGATTTCAAATTTCCTGTATTTCCAACAGAGCATGGAGAGGAGGGAAGCAAGGGATGAAGAGGCAGTTCTGTGATAAGATTCACAGTCTGTGAAGGGCAGGGAGCAGGACCAGCAAGACCTTACTGCCCACTGCAAAGACCACAGGCTGGCCAGAGTCAGGGTTGTTTTCACACCTGCAGATTGATGTGGATCTGAGGAGGGAGGCAGGTGGGAGGTAATGTCCTTAGAGTTTCCATCCCATGTCTCTGCCCTTAAAGAACATTTTAGACCCATGATTTCACAGCCTCTAAGAAGCTAGCTCCCTCTGTTTGGCCAGTCAATACCTACTCACTGAATGCCTACCATGTGCAGGGCTATGACCTCCACTTTGGAGGCTGATCTGTTTACAATGCTGTTGCTGTTTAGGAATTTTGAGATCATGAATAGAATCCTCTTCCTGCCAAGGACTCACTATTCCACAGAGTGAAGTTCAGCTATGTGGTAATTTCTAGAATTCCGTTTCCTTTCCATACTCATTTCAGGAAGAAAGAGAGGAATATGAAGGATAAAGATTAATAGAAAAGTCTTCCTTGTGCGTTGCTTGAGCTGAAACATCTCAAAGTAGAACCATTCTATGCATTTTATATTTCACATTTCATTATTTACAATAGACAGCCAAGAGATACTTATGATCCATATCCCCAGCACCTAATGCCATTCCTGACACACAATGTAGTGCCTAATAAATATTTGTTGAATCAATTAATATGGAAAAATGAAACCAAGCATTTGAAATATTATGCTACATTTCTTTCAGCTCTGACTCCACACTAATGAGTGAGGGAGGTCACTGGAAGAGTGTGAGGGCCATCGTGGGTTTCCTATTTCAACGACCAGTGCCAAATCCTTAATGCCAGATGGGACAAGATGGGATGTTAAACCACTTCTTATTACCATGTTGTTGGCCTCGATTGCCTCAGCATTATTCTGCAATTGCTTCGTCTCTATGGATCTCTGACTCCTTATTACCTCCAATTGGAACGCCCCACAAATCATCCTGCTTTCTTTATCCTCTCTCACCTCAAAGTAATCCTGCCATCTTGCTCCGGTTAGAGCCGTTTCCATTAAGAAGATCGTGGCAAATTCTCTCTCTACCCTGTTTGTTCTTCAGAAAAATTATCCTCAGGATAAGTGGATGTTACAGACACTTTTCAGAATGTATTTAGTCTGAATTTCTCTGGCCTTCCAACATTCTCCTAAGCCAGTTACCTTTGCATTTGAACAGAATTAAATTTAAGGAGATAGAGGATCTGAATTTCTTCCTTTGAGCAGATGGAAATCGTTACATTAGAATGCTGATGACTGCAAAATCTTGGACATATTGTTTTCACAATTAGGAAATGGCAAACACAAAGTTCTTCAGTGCAAAGCCAGCATGCAAGTTCAGCTTCCATTTGCTGCTATAAATTTTGTTCTTGTTGCTGCCAGTAAACACCAACTGTTCAAGTAAAATAGTAAATCCAAATGTGCCTGTTGGATGAGAGTAAAAAATATTATATGCTGCATAAATGCTGATGCGAATGGATTTTTCAACGCACTAAACCAGGGAAGGGAAAGTAACAGAGAGAAGTTGAACTGAATACGACTCTCACTAAGAAATTTTAGTTGAAAGCACTAAAAGAGCTCCTGAGGAAATGTTGATTCAACATACTGCTTAAACATCAAGGGGAAAATAAATACAGAAAGTGGATATCCTCAGCCTTAGGGTGGGTACACTTGGAGCACTCATCCAGGTTCCCAGAGAAAGCATACACAGGTTGTGTAAATCAGGGCAAAGAAAATCCCAAACTTTACTCAAAACCAATGGGGGCACATGGCCCAGAAATTATTTGCTAGTGATCAATCGAACAGTTGAAAGTCAAAGCCAGTTACAAGGATTCGGTTACTTTCTATGCCACAGGTTTACTTTTAGGCTAGTCAGCAGATTTTTGTACTCAGATCTCTCTGAAGTTTAATTTAATGTGCAACTAGAATTATGATTCAAGGGAATAGTTTCATAAATGATTTCCTGAAGTTTAACTTTGAATTACCTAGTTTTACAATGGATTTCTCTTTTTCCTTTCTCCCATCACTTTTCTTTGATGCTGAAGAAAATCTGTGAATATTGAAGTTAGCTGACCTGAAGTCTATAAGTCTAATCCTTATATCCCTGAGTCTACCTTCTCATGTGAGCAATAGGCTCACCCCACTGAATTGTAGTGAGGATTAAATGAGATAATACATGCTTAATCTCTGGCACAAGCCTTGAACATAAAAGGTCCTTAATAATAATATTAGTTCCACTCCCAGATTAGCCTTTGCAAACAAACAATTTGAAAAACAGAACGTTCAAATCAATTCTTTAGTGTGATGAGGCTCCAGGCCAAGAACCAAGCAGTGAAGATATTCCAAACCAGAATATTTCAGCATCTGAGAATGGCTAGGGCTTATCCTCATGGCTAAAATAAGCAGTTTAATGTAAAGCAGTCTTTCCTTTTCCCCACCTTTTTTTTCCCCTTCATTTTCTTATGGAAGGGAAAGCATTTTCAGAATAATGGTTAAAATCTGTCCTTTGTAGATCTGAAAACATGGACAAGTTTCATACTGAAGTGAAGATCTACTGAAAGTGATGGATATATGAGGACCAGACTCTGCTCTCAAAAATAAAACAGACATTGGTGTCTTGAATGCATGTGAAGCCAAACATGAAGATGTGAGGCCAAAGCTAAATGTTTTTTTGTGGTCATTGAATAAATTGTTGTATCTTATTTAACTGGTCAAATTATTTTTATTTAAATGTTCACATGTTTCAGTGTTGTATTAATATAGGCTATGTTTTCAAGAGCAGAGAAAGTACCAGTGGTGGCAAATATGTGTTCAGAGCAAAAGAAACTATTTATTTCCAGACCCCAGATTTATAGCAATTTCTATATGTACAGGAAAGTGTTGGTTTCTCCTTATGGTTACTCTAAACATGTGTAAATTATCAGAGTCTGTATTCATTTATTTCCGCAAAAAATAACACCAGCAGAGACTCAACTAAACCAAGTTGAACCTTACTGGGTGGGTTTGGGGGAAACTTAGGCCAACTCAGGGCAAGGCAAACCCATGAGATAGGAAGTATAAAATAGTAATAAATAGCCTTAGAAACATTTGCCTTTGGAAAAGACATCCCAATAATATCCTATATTAGTAGACAAGAAGAGACACACATGTGCTCTATGTATGACATAGTAAGTAAACCAAGGGGTTGGTTCACTTGGAATAGCTAATCCAGCTTGAACTGAAACCTTGGTGAAAGAAACAGTGGTTTTCAGACAAGCTCAAGATTGGAAAGGAAAAGTAAAATCTAATGTCCCATGCATTCGATCCCTAGATTTCCTTTATACTGTTCTGGCAGAGAGATCATCCAATTGACAATTGAAATGAGCAACTCATCCCTTTAAGTCAGGCTATTCTATCTTTGAACAATATTATTAAAAATGCTTTCTTGTTTTGGATCAAGCCCTGTTTTTCTGTAATTTCCACTTATTGGTCCTTTTTCTATTATTCAGGGTCACACCCAGACAGAACCCCACCTTCAGTGGCAATCAGACTTATAAACGTTAAGGCAAGGGTCACAGGGGTGCCTGGCTGGCTCAGTTGGTAGAGCATATGACTCTTGATCTTGGGATTATAGAATTTACTTTAAAAACTAATAATAACAAAAGAGGCAAGGGTCACAAATTAGCCCATGTAGTAATTTTAAATAATTATAAATTAGTTACTGACATTTTAAAATGGGAAATTAACTATAAAAAAAACTCATATTTTCAGCTCTCTTCAGACTTTGGAAACCCTGGAAGCCAGGAGCCTACATTCCTGAATGGTAATAATTGGCTAAGTTGAGTAGCAGATGTTGCTTTAAGACAAGGAATGTGCTTGCCTTTTCACCATAGTCCTCACTACTCCCTATTGCATTGGATTTGGGATCCCACATAACATAGTTGGACCAGTGGACTCAGTTCCCAGGAAAGGAGATATAACAATTGGCATATGGCCATGGTAACCACTGTTCCTATTATATATTATATCACTGCAAAGCTGCCAGTCTGATAGAAAACTGGAATGGCTTTTGAAAGATACAACTAAGGTGCCAGCCTGAAGATGACATCTGCGGGGTTTGAGTGCTGTCATTCAAAATGTAATACATAGTCTGAACTGATAGCCATTGAAATTACAATGCCCTCAATAGAAAGAATTCACACAGTCAGGAAGCAAGGGGTGGATGCAAAAGTGGCTCCCAATGCTGTCATTTCCAATGATCTGCTTGGGGAGATTTGTTTTTTGTCCCACAATGTTAGGGTCTCCTGGACTAGAGGTTCTGCTTTCCAGTTGGGAGATGGAGAGATCTTCTACCAAGGGCCACAGTACTTTGTGGGGGGCATTATATTAGTCCTAAAGTGATGGCTGCTATCTGGTCATTTTGGGTTCTTCATGCCAGTAAAGTAGCAGGCAAAGAAAGAAGTTACTTTATTATCATGAAGAGGTAGGCTCCTTACTATATTATGGAGGCACGAGGGAGCCTTCTTGGACCTTAGGGGGATTTACTGGGATGTCTCCAGGTGTTTCCATGTGTAGTAATAACTGAATGAACATTTGTAGAAACCATGTGGTGTTTGTTCTGGAATGAGATTCAACTTGTCTATATGGGTCCTTGAGGTAAAGTTACTTGGGAATCTCAGATCCCTCAGACATGCATGTCTGGCATCATCAATATCAATTATGACCTAGGGACCAGCTTCTGTGTAGGGACCATAGCCTAGGTCACTAAATCTTCTGTTGTAAATTTCTTCCTTTTTAAAATGTAAACCACCACCACCTTAAGAATCAGTGGCAACACACAAAAATAGACTCAAAATGGATGAAAGACCTAAATGTAAGACAGGAATCCATCAAAATCCTTGAGGAGAACACGGGCAGCAACCTCTTTGACCTCAGCCACACCAACTTCTTCCTAGACAAATCGCCAAAGGCAAGGGAAGCAAGGGCAAAAATGAACTATTGGGACTTCATCAAGATAAAAAGCTTTTGCACAGCAAAGGAAACAGTCAACAAAACCAAAAGACAACGAACAGAATGGGAGAAGATATTTGCAAATGACATATCTGATATGTCAAGATATTTATCTTGCAAAATCTATAAAGAACTTACCAAACTCAACACCCAAGAACAAATAATCCAATCAAGAAATGGGCAGAAGATATAAACAGACATTTCTGCAAAGAAGACATCCAAATGGCCAACAGACACATGAAAGTGCTCAACATCACTCGGTATCAGGGAAATACAAATCAAAACCTCAATGAGATACCACCTCACACCAGTTAGAATGCCTAAAATTAACCAGTCAGGAAACGACAGATGTTGGCAAGGATGTGGAGAAAGGGGAACCCTCCTACACTGTTGGTGGGAATGGAAGCTGGTGCAGCCACTCTGAAAAATGTATGGAGGTTCCTCGAAAAGTTGAAAATAGAGCTAGCCTATGACCCAGCAATTGCACTACTGGGTATGTACCCCAAAGATACAAATGTAGTGATCCAAAGGGGCACCTGCACCCCAATGTTTATAGCAGCAATGTTCACAATAGCCAAACTATGGAAAGAGCCAAGATGTCCATCAACAGATGAATGGATAAAGAAGACGTGGTACACACACACACACACACACACGGGAATATTATGCAGTCATCAAAAAAATGAAATCTTGCCATTTGCAATGACGTGGATGGAACTAGAGGGTGTTATGCTAAGCAAAATAAGTCAATCAGAGAAAGACAATTATCATATAACCTCAATGATATGAGGAATTTGAGAAACAAGACAGGATCAGAGGGGAAGGGAGGGAAAAATGAAACAAGACGAAACCAGAGAGGGAGACAAACCATAAGAGACTCTTAATCTCAGGAAACAAACTGAGGGTTGCTGGAGTGGAGGGGGGTGAGAGGGATGGGGTGGCTGGGTGATGGACATTGGGGAGGGTAGGTACTATGGTGAGTGCTGTGAATTGTGTAAGACTGATGATGAATCACAGACCTGTACCCCTGAAACAAACAAAAAATTTTTTTAAATCAGTGGCAAAACAGATTCAACCTAAATGGGATGTGAGTGGATATGAGCCAGGGTGAACCAATACAGATGCTATCAATGCCTCATTCATCTCCCCTCAGCCCTTGCTAGTTCAACTTCCAACACCTTCCAGAATTTATCACACTCCAGTCCTAAGGCACTGCCAGAGAGAAACCATAAACAGATCCTATTTTTCCCTTTTGCTCAACCTGAGCACTGGGCTGCTATAGTTTTTAGCCTATGTAGAGGTCAAAAATGCAAGTGCTTACCACTGAGATCAAGCCAACAATCTGAATGAAACCCATGGGGTTAGATGTAAACCCAAAGGAACAGTAAGGATCAGTCTCCGAAGGCCCCAGCCCATTGGTCTCTCAGACAGCATAGCTTAAACAATGACCCAATCTTCTGATTTTCCAGAGACAACCTGAAATGAGCCCCGGGGCCCCTTGGAAAGGACAACAGGAAATTGATTAAAGGAAAATACCTGAGGTAACAAGGCTCTGGCCCCAGGGCCATGTCTGGGAGAGTGAACTGAGACAGGGTAGACTCCTGAAAGTTTGAGGGCAGCTGGGCAAAAGCTGTGCACCGTGCCTAGGGGCCCCAACAAACAGACGCTGAATCTCATTCTATAACAGCCATTGCATTTACTTCAGAAAAAAAAAAATGATCATTCTCAGTGAAATTTGCAGATATTTTGAAAAATTATAGCACTAACCTTACATAGAATAGAAGGGAAGCTGTTTACGGTAGGGGCGTTTCCTCCAATATGACGCCCATCTTCTACAACATTATCTGATGCCACTTTGACCTAATGGAACAGGGACACAGAGAAAGTGTCTGCAGGAGTTAGGGGCAGTGTGGTATGAGAACAGCTGAAAACTGTAATGCTGGAGCTCAGGCCAATGGAGAGTGTCACAGAGAATTTCTATTGATTGCTTACTATGTGCCAGAATTTACTCTAAGCATGTAACATTTAGTAACTAATTAAATATCAATAACAATCTTATGATCCCAAATGTACAAATGAGGAAACTGAGGCACAGAGAACTTTAGATTACTTGGCATTCCAATAGTCTCACTCCAGATCCTGTGCTGCTAAGACTTCCTTCTTTTGTACTATCAACAATACCAGCAGAAGGATTGATTTGGATTGCTTAATATTGGCTGTGTTGTATTTTTCTCTCTGGGGGGTGGGGGGGTGGGGTGTGTGTGTGTGTGTGTGTGTGTGTGTGTTGTATCTGTGTGTTTCTTAGGCAAATTCTTATGCAAAAGACTGAGCTTGACCTGGAGCTAGCTGGGGGGAAATGGGGCACATCACTGTGTATCAGGAGGCTTAATTAGCGGCACCACTTGTGACTGAAGTGGCTGTACAGCCTTGAGAAAAGCCAGCTCTTAAGGGCTCATTTACTCATCTATGGAAAGAGGTGCTTGGACCAATCACCTTCTCATTTTCTTTTTTCCCTGGACAGTATATCGTTCTGTCCCAAGCCTCTAAAATGTCTTCAGAAAACAAAACTTACAAACCTTGACTTTCCTTTAGAGTGAGGGCGTATTCATTCTGGGTAGAATCACAGCTTCCAATGGAACAAAAAGTTTAGGAAATGAGGCAACCCCCTACTTACACACCTAGTACTACTGCCAATTATCTGCTATAAAGCCAAGATTCAACTAAAGGTAAATTCTTGGTAGTTATGATGGCATGAGAGTCAGATAGACTAGACACCCTGAACTCTCTCCATGCAAATCTGGGAGGGGTCATGGTTTCTTCCAGGCTCTTCTTGTATGGTGGATTAGCAACCATACCGGGTAGCTTCTATTCAATGAAAAGGATGTGTGTTAGTAATTTCAAAAAGTTACCTACTCTCTTCTCTTTAGTAGGTGACTTTATTTGACCAAAAGTTCCCAAAAGGCAGTGCTCTAAGCTGCTGTCAGCCTTCTGTGGGTAAAGCCTGAACTATAGATGGTGGATACAGACTAAGGTGGTTTATCCAGTCTGGTGTGGAACATCTTATAAGCATCTCAGTAATCAATTGCTCTATCAACACAAAGATTCCAACTCCAGGTGGGGTGTGCAATGCTCAGCTGGGCCAACCAACTGCTTCATGCAAATACACTTTCTAATGGGAGACAGAGCAAAAGGTAAGATACATGACACAGAAGCTCAAAGAGGGAGCACTTGTTACAGTTATTGATGTAAAGAGCTGCACCAGAGACATCGCGCTTACCATCCATGGATAAGACAAAATCTTCCCTTCTCTAGAAGACTTCAGAGTGCCTTAAGTGTTCTCATGGGCCTGTCAACTACATTTTCTACATAACTTCTGCCATTATCTCCCTCTTCCTCTCTAGCAGCCCCTTGCTCAAGTCCCTGGCTTGTATAGCCTTGAACACAATGAAACTGTTGGCTTTGCTGATGGGACCATCAAGAAAATACTAATGTTCACACCAGGCTGCTGTCTCTCCAAAGGCCCAAAGCCATTGGTCCCCAGGAAGCCAGAGGAGTGCTGATTCCCTGAAGAGTGGGGAAAGTGCCTCTGTCCAGCTTTGCTCTTTGTCACATGGATCCCGCAGTAGTGCTACCTTTTGTGCACAAAAGACAGGTGATCTCAAAGTCTCTCATGAGGCAAACTCAGTCATTTTCTGGCCTTAACCTTTCTCTCAATAGAGTCAATAACTTACTGTAATGAATCCCAGGAGAAATAGACAACTTCCTCTTTCCATTCTCTCAATTTCTCCTTCTATCATAGAAAATAAAACACAAGAATAATCTCCCTCCTCCCTTAGTCAACATAAAAGCTTCGATACTCATTAACCCATGTAAATGGACAAGAGTCCCTCCTATAAGCAATAGTGAAATTCACCCTGGTCTGGGTTCAGTCACTTATCCCTAAAAATCCCAGAAAACTGGAAGATTCTTAGAGACTTCCTGGTTCAACTCTTTCATCTTTCAGATAAAAGCCAGAGAAGTGAGAATCTTGCCTATGGTAACACAGGTCTTTCCTGGGTCTCTTGACTCTTATTTAATGCTCACTAACATAACACTTCTATAACAGTTCAGTATTAAGTTTTAAAAAGCTAGTTTATCAGCTGCCTACCACAATGGAAGTCTTTTTGGTTCATGAGTTCATCTCTTGGCACATGGTTTTCTCAGTAGGGCTTCACATTCTCTGTGGACAGAAGCAGGTATATGGTAGGGCTCAAAGATTCTTAAAGAGGTCAAATGCCTCTGGCCTCTTAGAAGCTCAGCTGGCCATTAGGATTCAGGTTTTTTGTTTGGTTTGGTTTGGTTTTGTAATAAATATTTAGCCTATTTTCTTTGTTTCTTCAGTTTTATTGAGATATAATTGATGTACAGCACTGTATAAATTTAGGTGTGCCACATAATTACTTGACTCACATGTATTGTGAAATGGTTACCACAATAAGGGGTTTAGCTTTTTAACTGGACCCAATGAAGGTTATACAGATTTTAGGATATCTGTGAAGACCAAGTATGATGAGATTGATTCTTGGCTTAAAAGTATCTATGAATGCCTTTAAAAAATAACTTGTGAGGTTATTTTGTTCCTTAGTATCAAAGAAATACATATTCATCACAGGAGATTTAGAAAATCTAGGGAAACAATTGTCTACAATCTCACTAGCACTAGATAATAATGATCATTAGCATCTCGGCATATTGACTCTTCTAGTCTTTGTATCTCTCTCTGATCACACATTTCCAGAAAGGGATCATACCATAAATACTCTTATTATCTGACCTTCTTACTAGATGATGATCACATTGCCATATCATCAAATATTCTTTTACAGCAAGATAGTGTTCCATTGCTTGGATGCACCAAAACTTATTTAATATTTCCATCTTCAGTCCATCTATTACCAGCAGTATGGTGAGCATTAAGGTTGTTGCCAATTTTTTAGAATTTTAAACTTTGTGGCCAATAATTCCTTTCTAGGAAAATCAGTTAAGATTCTTTCCTTAGGATAAATTTCTAGAAATGGAAGCTGGGTCAAAGAGGACTAAAAATTTTAAGGCCTGTGGTTCAAGATGTGTCCTCTGACAATAGCTGTTGACCGAAAAGGCCATGGGAGGATGAGCAGATACTGGCTTCTCTTGGTGGCTGGATTTGAGGCTTTAGCTATATACCTATTCATGTACAATGGTTCCACCTTTTGTTTCCCTAACTCCCCCTTCTTTAAGTCAGGTTTTTTTTTTTTTTTAAAGATTTTATTTATTTATTTGAGACAGAGAGAATGAGAGAGAGAGAGCACATGAGAGGGGGGAGGGTCAGAGGGAGAAGCAGGCTCCCTGCCGAGCAGAGAGCCCGATGCGGGACTCGATCCAGGGACTTCAGGATCATGACCTGAGCCGAAGGCAGTCGCTTAACCAACTGAGCCACCCAGGCGCCCCTTAAGTCAGGTTTTTTGAGGTATAATTTACGTAAGTAAAATTCACCCCTTTCTGGTGTACAGCTTTATGAATCCAGAAAAACACATACAGTTGTGTAAGTACCACTACAGTTGAGCTATAGAACATATCCAGCCCCAGAAAGTTCTCTCATCCTACCCCAGCTCCTGGAAACCACTCCTCTATTCCTAGTTTTTCCTTTTTCAGCATGATATTTAAGTGGAATTATAGAGCAGGTAGCTTTTTAAGTCTGACTTTTTTCACTTCACATAATGCATTTGAGTTCATCCATGTTGTTACCTTAATCACTAGTTCACTCCTTTTTATTTGAGTCATATTCTATTGTATCAATGTACCAGAGTTTGTTTATCCATTTACCAGGTGGTGGTTATTTGGGTTGTTTCTAGTTTGGGGAGATTATGAATGAAGCTGTTACATATAGTTTTTTGTGTGGGCATAGTTTCACTTCTCTTGGGTAAATACTCAAATGCTCAGCCATACGGGTAACATTTAACTCTATAAGGAAGCGTTAAATATTTTCCAAAGTGGTTGGACCATTTTGCATTACTACAAGGCATACCTGAGAGTTACGATTGCTCTACCTTCTTATAAGTCTTGATCTTGCAATGTTTAAATTTTAGTCAGCAAATAGATGTGTATTAGTATTTTATTGTGATTTTAATTTGCATTTTCCTAATGACTAATATGTTAAATATCTTTCCCTTTGTTCATTAGCCATTCATATATCTTCTTCAGTGAAGTGTCCAATTCTTTTGCCCATTTTTACTGGGTTATTTTTATTATTATTTGTCAGACTTCCTTATATATTCTGGATACAAGTATTTTATAGTAGATGTGTTTTACAAATATTTTCCCCCAGTCTGTGGCTTGCCTGGTCATTTTCCTTTCTTAACCATGCCTTTCAAAGAGCAGAACTTTTTAATTTTGATGAAGTCCTGCTTATCATTTTTTTTCTTTTATAATTCATCATTTTTGTCCCAGGTAAGAAATGTTTGCCTTATTCATGGTTGCAAAGACATTTTCCCTGTATTTTCCTCTAGAATTTCATAATGTTAGGTCTTACATGTGGGTCTAGGTTTCATTTTTGAATTGTTTTTTTTATATATTGCAAGGTATGGGTTAAGGCCTATGATTTCACATATGGGTATCCAGATTCCAATACAATCTGTTAAAAAAAGTATACTTTCCACCTTGTTGGTGGGAATGCAAGCTGGTGCAGCCACTCTGGAAAACATATGGAGGTTCCTCAAAAAGTTGAAAATAGAGCTACCCTATGACCCAGCAATTGCACTACTGGGTATTTACCCCAAAGATACAAATGTAGTGATCCAAAGGGGCACCTGCACCCCAGTGTTTATAGCAGCAATGTCCACAACAGCCAAACTACAGAAAGAGCCAAGATGTCCATCAACAGATGAATGGATAAAGAAGATGTGGTATATATATATATATATATATATATATATATAATGCAGCCATCAAAAAATGAAATCTTGCCATTTGCAATGACATGGATGCAACTAGAGGGTATTATGCTAAGCAAAATAAGTCAATCAGAGAAAGACAATTATCATATGATCTCACTGATATGAGGAATTTGAGAAACAAGACAGAGGATCAGAGGGGAAGGGAGGGAAAAATGAAACAAGATGAAACCAGAGAGGGAGACAAACCATAAGAGACTCTTAATCTCAGGAAACAAACTGAGGGTTGCTGGAGTGGAGGGGGTTGGGAGGGATGGGGTGGCTGGGTGATGGACATTGGGGAGGGTATGTGCTATGGTGAGCGATGTGAATTGTGTAAGAATGATGAATCACAGACCTGTACCCCTGAAACAAATAATACATAATATGTTAATTAAAAAAAGGAATAAAGTGATCCCTGATAACAGGGGAAAAAAAGTATCCTTTCCCTGTTGAATTTCCTCAGTTTCTTAGTGTTTGGAGATTGTGAATAAAGTTGCACATTTGCGTGACTCCTTTGGATTCTATTCTCTCCCATTAGTTTGTATTTTATCCTTTCATAAATATACACTCCTGATTAATGTAGCTTTATAGCAAATCCTGAAATCAACTTTGTCCTTTTTCAAAAATGTTTTCAATGCTGTTTCCTTTGCTTTCCCATAAAAGTTTTAGAATCAGTTTGGTGATTTCTAAAAAACAGCTTGCTGGGATTTTGATTGGGATTACTTTGAATCTACAGATTGATTTGGGAAGGACTGACATCTTAATAATATTGAGTCTTTCTGGCCACCTTTTGATGCCAAATCATTTCTTCTACCTTGGATTATGAAACCAGTCACCCAAGTGCCTGCTTTTCTTGACAACTTGGCCTCATGATTGGATCTGCACTGGATCTTAGCTATTGGCAAATAGTGTATACTGACTCTGACCCTACAGGGCATAGAATCACCTGCTATGGTACATTGAAATCATGGGCCTATGTTTTTACTTCTCCCTTTAACCATATCTATACCATGTAACTTTGAAGTGCCCTCCTACTGTGGTTAAGGTAACCTGCACTACTTCTTGAGACTGGGCTCAACTGTGTGAATACCTTTGTCCCATGGAATTTAGCAGATGTGACACAAAGACTTGAAATGATCTTGTACACTGATCATTGAGCAAAGGTACACTGTACCTTTGTCCCATGGAATTTAGCAGATGTGATGCAAAGACTTGAAATGGTCTTGTACACTGCGGCTTGTTTTCTGGTACCTTTGCCGTTGCCCTGAGAATATGTCTGCTAGAGAACAAGAGGCATGTGAAGCAAAACCAAATTGCCCCAGTCATCCCAGCCAAGGACAGCCTAGATCAGCCTAGATCAGCTGACAGCCAACTGATCCCCAGATATGTGAACATGCACAGTCAAGATCAACATAACTGTCTAGCCAGTCACTCCAAATGCACTTCCAATCGCAGAATCAAGTAAAACTATAAAACTATGGAGAACTCCATTTTACTTCATTTCTATTTTTAATCACAAAGAGGTTATATTATCTTAACCCTTTTGGTAAATGATTGAGCATCCTGACTGTGTTATGAGGATGGGTCTAGAGGAAAAGGTCAAAAGAAAGACAAGCAACCAAAAATGATTAATCAACTTTTTTTTAATCAAAGTTCTTAGAACTATTTGCTGAATTGTGCTTTTTCTTTAATAGCTATCCTTTGAGGTAGGAATGCCATAGCATAAAGATAAGAATCATAACATTTAAGACATGTTTATGAAGTTTCAACCACTAACTTGGCTGCAGTTGAAATGCATTCAGCTCTTCCCTGCTGTGCTCAGAGCCGTCCCAAAGGCTGGGCTGGCAAAGGTTCCTGCTACTGCTGCCTCTTCCCCAGCTGGCACCGCAGGCTATGAGACAAATGTAGGCATTTAACCCACATTAAAGTGCATTGGGGAGTATTAGAATTTGTGTTTTTCAGGGCTTTGACACGGGACACATTTCTAATCGGTGGGGTGTGTTTAGATCAGAGGCCCTTAACAACAGGATGATTTTTACACAGCTTGAATTCCAGAGTCTCCTAATGGAGTCAGAGAGAAGACAGATGCCCACAACCATGCTGCTGTCAAGGGCAATACCCTCCCCCCATAAGAGGGGCCTCCAGGGCTCAGGACAGAACCCCACCACAGCCTGTCCAGCTTTAAGAAAGCTCAAGGTAGCCTGGAGTACTTGAGACTCTGGCTCTTGGCAGTTGACTCTGTTGGTTTGTTTTGTTCATTCACTCCTACCCAGTCTCCTGATGATTTTGTCATTTACCTATAAATTACATTGCCTCCTTGATGAATGAAAATAGGCTTTGGGAAAACCAAATTTGGTTTAGATTAAATTCTTAGGGGAAAAATAGAAAACACTAGTCTCTGAGGCCAGTCTGAGGCTATGCACATAATTTAAAAGGGGTGGTCAAAAAAATCAAGCCTTATGAAATATTCTGAAAAGCAAGGCAGGCTTAAGTTGATAGTGTCTACAAGTGTGTTTACATGAAAAGAATAAATCAAAGCACATTCAATAAAAGCGATAGGAGACGGATGATGTGATGGAGTCACATATACTTGGGTTCAAATCTCTTCTTTACCCCTTACCAGCTGTGGAATGGAGTCTCAGTTTCTTCTATTCTAAAATGGGGACAATAAAAGAACTTACTTCAAAGCACTGTCATAAACTTTAAAAGAAATAGTATATAGAGAGTGACTGATACTGTCTGCAACTGGATATGTACTCAATAAAAAGTAGTTGGTATTGTTAGTATCATTACCATTATTTCTAGTGAAAATGCTTTGATGTGATGTTATGTCAAAAACAACCAGGATACAAAGTTTTATCTGCAGTATATTTATAACTGTGCTAAAAACAATAATAGGGAAATGTTGGAACTACATTGAAAGTTCTTGTGTGAGTTAAGACAATGGGATTATGGGTGGCTTCCTTCTTTTCTATTATACAGATTTTCTGCTTTGGTATTATACTATATTTATGATTAAAATACTTAAAAATTATTTCATTTATGAACAATATCACTTATGTAGTATCCTTACATGGTATTCTTACTAAATAGCTTAACCTGAATCCAGTCATGAAGAAACAATCATATAAGGCAAGACAATGGGATATCCTGGAAGACAATTTCCTTGACCTCTTCAGAAAGATAAGTGTCACACACACACACACACAAAAAGCAAAGGCAAGAGGACTAAGAACTGTCCTATAGTATAAGAGACCCAAAAGATACAGCAATCAAATATAGTGTGTGAATCTTGATTGGATCTTGGATCAGAGGAAATAAATATAAGTCAATTTTGGGAATATTGGGAAATTTAAATAGCATCTGTATATTATAAGATATATGGTAATGTTTCTTGGCTATGATGAAGAAAGTGTCATTATGTCGAAGAACACCCTTATTCCTAGGAAATGTATGCTGAAATATTTATGAGCGACATGTCATGATAATGGCTATGTATCTATACCTATATATCTGTATATCTATCTATCTTATCTCTTGAGAGAAATAAAGCAAATACAAATAAATATTTCAAAGCTGCAAGGAAACTTAGAGGTTTAATTAAAATGATATGCAGAGAAATCAAGTGAGTTAGAGGTCAAGTGGACAAGATTAAACCAACAGATAAACAAAACAGCCTTAGTATGGTTAGTCAAGTTACATTTTTTCAGAATATTAGGTCTTCTGAAGAGATAGAAAATTCTACTACTATAGTCCCCAGAATTTCCAGTGCCTGAAATCTCCTGTCTCTGAGAGAAACAGGATAAGGTTTTAAAAGTCATATTAGTTATTATATTAATAACATATTATCTATGGTTTAAAAATTTTTAAGTTTTTAAAGTGATTTCACATCTGTTAAGTGCTTTGGGTCTCACAAGAAGCCAATTGGAAATGGTTGTATAGTCTTACGACATACTTTCACTGTGATTTATTTTACACAGATTTCTTACTTCTACACACAATTCCCAGCAGACTGAAACCATGTCATTCAAACATACATATGTATGTATGTACTTAGATATTTTATTCCCTGATTCCCTGAAGTGCTCAGCACCCAGCTTGATTTTAGTCATTCTCATTACTGCTTATTTGATTCAATGGATAATACGAGGATGCTAAAATACAGCCCCTGCCCTGAGGCATGTATGGTCTCTTGGGAGACTAACCTGTAAGTGAGCAATTAGAGTAATAGGTTATGATAGAGATCGGTACAGAGTGTTATAGGAGAAGAGAGAAGAGGTGTCTCATTCCAGGTTAGGGACAAGGGAGGCCCTAAGGGCAACAGACTGAGGAGGTGACCTCTTTCCCAGAGTTCCTAGAAAATGGCTGCCACTCCTGAGTCAGGGGACATGGGTTGGAGAAGTGTCTTTTCCTCATTACCTTGGGGTCCCAGTGAGGAGCTAATGTGCAGAAGGGCAACCACCAGACTCTGAGTCCCTTTGATTTTTCTTCTTGGCCCCCAGGGTCATTTGTGCAGATTAGAAAGGAGTGCCAATATACATGTCCCTGGGTAGTAATTAATGTTGTAGAAGAGCCAATAAGACAGAAAATTTCTTGGGCTACAAGAAGAATAAGGATTGGGGAACCTTCCCTCCTACCTGCCTACCCACTCCCAGCTGCTGGCATGAGGTGAAAAATGAGAATGAAACTGTTCAAATATCCCTCCAGTTATCCTTAACCTCAGCATGCCACACCAGGGGAATGTCTAAAGAATTTCAGAGGATTGGTGTGGGCATTCCAAACAATTCAGTGATTTTATCATTTCAAAATAAAGTGCCCATTTTGAATATGCTTGTTATGAATTGTATATAGACCTTTTCCAGCAACTGTCCTTCAGTGGGCTCTCAGCTCTATGGCCTGAGAACATCATAAACACTCCAGCATGTCCTTAACATTTGTATCTGTACACTCCAGACTCCAGTGACATGAATTATTGCTGACCCAGGGCTGCTTTGTTCAGTTCCTTTACCAGAATTGGAATCATTATAAGCTCACCCAAACCGAAAGAGCCACTTGGCAAAATTTTGATGTTTGAACCTTGTGAGCAAAAATAGTGATATACAGGGACAAATATCATTTTGTCATAGGAATTCACAATGAGAATGAAAGCCAAAATGATTGCTTGCAATTTACATTTGTTCACATATCTTACAATTGTCCAAAACTGATCTCTGTGCAGACACTGAAGTTCCGTTTCCAGGGTCAGATGAAAGCAAACACAAAAGAGCCTGCCTTTTGTGTGTGTTGAGGGAATGAGAACATACCATCTGCTTTGCCAGCAAGAAAGAGTCTACCCTCCCAACTCTGGTCTGTACATTGATAGTGTCTTCCATCTGAGGAAGGACACGGTGGAGGATGGACTTAGAAAGGACTGGGACAAAGCAAAATTTATTAAATATTTACCCTTGTCCTCTGGAATTGCAAAATGCAAAGACATGAAATCTGTGACAAGCCTCTCCAATAGAGGGCAAAATCTTGAGTCACTCTTTAAAATATCATTTTGGTAAATAACAAACTCTAGTGTGGGAGTGGGCCAATTAGGGAAATAATTAAAAATCATTTTGGAGACAGGGTTGGTGAATAAAATTATTAACATTAACACTAGCAGAAAGCATATTCTAGGCTGGAAATAATGAGATGAGGTGTGTGTGTGTGAGACAGAGAGAAAGAGAGGGAGTGTGAAAGCATGACGAGATGGAGGGGGAGTAAGCTTACTATACAATCCTATGACCCTAACATATTGGCTCCTAATTCAATAAAAGAGGAGTGGAAAAAATTTGATTAATTATGGTATCATTGACACAGATCTTAATTCTCCAAAGAGACTATTTGAAGAGGGTAGCACTAGTTAGATGTGTAGGTTCTGGGTTGTTTATCTACATATGTCTCCATATGTCTACTATAGATCTGTAGAAATAAACAAAGATGTCCCAAATGGGAACACACAAGCTATTTGTTCAGCTTGTAGCACAGGAGTCATCATTTGTATTTGGCAGAAGTACATAGGCAGGCAGAGGAGTAAGAATGCTTCAGAGTGAAAAAAGAGAAGGCTTCATGTATGCTCCGGAGGTTGTTGGGGAACCTGGAAGTGGTGCATCCTTTGTGATTTGGGGAACATTTTGGTCCTGAGTTGGAAACAGAGGATAAAAAATAGGGCAGTTTGACAGGATTGATGAGTTTCTGACCATCCTGGAGCAATAGCTGCAGAGCTCATGGGTCAGAGCTCTGTGTACATGTATGGGTTGGCCATTGTTCATCTACATATTCCCCTGGGCTGGGAAGGTCTCCAGAATTGGTACTGGGTGCCTGAAGACGTCCATTTCCTTTAGTTCCTTTCATCATGTGCTTGAGGCAATGGGTACCACATCAAAAGCCCTTGGAAGACACACCATGGTCCAGGAAGTTTCTCCAAGTCTCAGCCTGACCCTCCATTCTGACTGTACTTTACACTTTGACTTCATGGCTCCCCATTTGGGGCTGCCCTATTGAGGTTGGAAACCTCACCTCCTAATTTGGGACTTTGATTCTGATAATGGAACCTCAGAGGAAATATCTGGTAGACCCTTTAACTATGCTAGCCCTACAGGACCTCACCAACTGGACTTTCCAATCCATCCATCCAGGAGGAGTATCAGATAGGGCTATTTTATAAGGCTAAATGGAAGCCCTGCCATCTGAACTATTACTTAAGATATGATGCATGCTTTAAAATCAACTTTTAAAGTATGGAGTCCATGGAGATAAAAACTGGGAACTAACTCTCAGAGAGCAAACAAAGAAAATGAGCTAGGGACTGGGGTGATCTATTGGGACCACAACAGAACGACCCTGTGGTTATGACATTATTAGAAACACCAAATCCACTCTTGGTCCATTCTCTCTAACAGTGGAAAACTCAAATCCATAAAGTAATTGTGTTCTTCTTTATTTTAAGTCCTATGCAAACTTCCTAATCAAAAGCCAGGCTGCCAAACTCAGGAGGAGGGATTCCCAAACCTGGCCTGAGGAAGAAGGAATGCGGTTAGTGAGGCCCTCTCTCTGCTGTGCTTTTGGCTGTTATATTGCTTTCCTGTGACGTTTCATATTGGTTTTTTAAATGGCACTGGGTGTTATACGCAAACAATGAATCATGGAACACTACATCAAAAACTAATGATGTACTGTATGGTGACTAACATAATAAAAAAAATATTAAAAAAATAAATAAATGGTATCACTTATAAGCAAGTCCCCATGAAGCCTAATGCCCAGCTACTCCCAAGACTTGTTGACATCTTATTCCCCATGATGAACTCTCCACCAAGGACAGAAGAGTATTTTTGCTTTGCCTTAAAAAAAAATAAACAGACAAAGGAGAAGAAGAAGAGAAAGACTGGCTTAGAGGGCCCTCCTTGCAGATTGCTTAATCATCAGGATGCTTAAGGCCAGATGACTCCATTACAGGCCCAAATTCCTCATTTCCTTGGGGGTCATTTTATAACTGAATTCTGTCTTCTTCCCCTTTGCAGAAACCTAGGCACTAGATGGTTTCACAACTGGAAGTGATGTTAAGCCATGCCCCAGGCTCACCCTGTGCCAGGTTATAAGAGAGGAGGGGTAGGCAGGCTGGGCCAGGCTTGCAAAGCTCTCTCCTCAGCAGTGCTCAGACTATGGATCCACCCTACGATAAAAGTGACAAGGAATAGTGGGGATGAGAAGAAACCCTTGCTTTTTTTTTTTTTTTTAATAACATAAATAGAATTTAAATTGAGTTGTCTATGAATGAAAGGAGAAGTAGAAGTAAAAATAGGTTGCATGGGGAAAATAGAGCTCTGTACAAAGCTGTTTTCAGTAGCTAGTATGACTCACTTATAAGGTCTTTTGGTAAGGTTAAAGATAGCAGGCTGCTACCCACACCAGCAGAACACTCTGGACCCTGAGCCATGTGTCACAGGCCCTGTGCTGAAGAAGCCACAGGGCCTTGGTTTACAGCTCCGGGGGAGTGGAGCTGTTGATGCAGGAACACACACCTCCTTGTGTTCCTCTCCTCTTCTGAGGCTCCTGACTCAGCAAATGAAGGCAGTGGGGTAATTGGTTTTATTTCTACCCACATGACTAGCAAGAAATCTGTGGGTTGATATATTAGTCTCACTCAGCCATCCACTTCCCCATCCATCTCTCATTCCATAGTTTTAGTATCCATTGACAATCCAGGCCGGAATCAATTATTCACTAGGGACTACAGAATGGTGATTCTTTAACCCCATCATTCCTTCAACATTTATTAAATGGCATTCTCCTGTAAAAATTTTTTTCCTTTTTAAAATTTTTTTTAATATGTGTTCTCTTTGTGACTAGCAAGTAATCTGTGGGCTGACTTTTGACATTTGCCACAAGTCAGTAGAATAAAATTTTTAAACATGCTATATATTCAAGTCAGCCTCTCCTCCTATCTCTTTGCCCCCCCCCCCCCCCCCCTTTTAAACCAAAGGCACAGCGCTAGGTGCTTTAATGGTGTTATAATATTCATTCATCTAACAGATATTTAATGTGTATTATATGCTAGATCCTGTTCCAAGGGCTTAGAATACAGCAATGAACAGATAAAAATCCCTACCTCATAAGCTTCATTCAGGAGGAGAAAGGCAGATAAACATAAATGAATAAAATATATATGGTAGGTGGTGATAGGTGCAATGAAGAATAAAGGAGGAAAGGGGATGAGGCAGGGAAGGAGGAGAGTTTGCAATTTTGAATAGGATCAGTAGGATCCCTAAAAGCGTGACACTGGAGTAAAGACCCTAAGATCTAGGCCATGCCAACATCTAGGGAAAGAGCACTCCAGGCAGAAGGAAGCATGTACAAAGGCCCTGAGGCAGACATGAGCCTGGCCTGTTTACAAAATAACAAGGAGACCAGCATAGCTACAGGGGTACTTAATAGGGCAAGAGGTCAGAGAGAAGGATGGGGCAACAGATCCTGCAGGGTCTTTCTTGTGGGCCCCTGTCAAGATTGTATCTTTTACTCAAAGTGACATGGGTAGCCTTTGGAGGATTTTGAGTATAAGTGACTTATGTGACTTACATTTCAACAGGGTCTTTTTAGCTGCCACTTATCTCCTATACTCAAAGAGAAGCCTGTTACCATCCCCTTTTTACACCAGAAGGAATCAAGACTCACAGAGGTTAATAAGTGATGTGCTCCAGGTCACCACCTATTAAGGAGGAAAACCATGATTCAATCCAGGCTGTTATCTATCAGTTTATAAAATAAAACAGACTAGCAGACTTTGTTATTAAGGATGAAGTGGGGTTGGGGGTTATCTGTGCTGAGGGAAGGCACAGCACCCCAGCCCAGGGGCCTCTGAAAACTTGTTCTCCATTCTCCTCTCTGTTGGGCAACAAATGTTAAGATGCTTAGTACAGGGCAAAGATATGCTATTAATCTCCTCTTTTCTCATTGAGGCTTCTTATCTTTCCAAAAGATGACATTTCCAAAATCGTGAGTGCAATAAACTTAAGGCCATAGAGCATGACTCTTTAGAAGACAGTTTCATGAGCTGTAAAAAGTAATCATGGTTTGTCAAGTCAGCAAACCTCTCCCCTTCGGCCTTCCAACCATCACTAATTGCCTGTTTTGGAAAGAGCACACTTTTGTTTTTTTACTTCTCAAAGCTGCTGATGGGGGAGAACGGTTTCTTTACCAGAGGACACTGCATGTCAGCTCTGACCACTTGGGGCTGATAAGAAAATTTTACTCAACTGTTTCCTCTTGGCCTCTCTGCTGGGGAGACAGGCTGCTGACCAAAGAATTATAATAGCAGTTGGAAGATGGTAAGTTCCATAGAGTAATCCAAGGAAAGTTCAGTTTGTCCAATAAGCAAATGACAACTTTGGTAAAAATATTTCTGTAATCTTTTTTTGCATTGCACTGGTCAATTTGAGAAAAATCAGCTTGCTGGTATAATTAATACAAAAATAAGCGTGTTGTCTTTTTTTAAAAATGAATGACATATAAGCAGTACTAGAAATATAACCATACTTTCAATACTCAAGTTACATAAATTTGAATGTGAATGGTATCTATTATTGAGTCTTTGATGCTTAGTGCTTTGGCTGGAGCAAGAATCCTTTATGAATAAGGGGAAGGGCCATGTTCTGTCATTCAGGTGTAGTGAGACAGTGTGGATCTCAGTCGCCTGTATTGCCAAAATACCTATTTGGATGAGGACTATGACCATGTGGTTCATGCCAGAGTGACTTTCTCTGTAGTCAGAACCAAGATTAGGAAGTGTGCTCACACACAAGACCTCATTTGAGGTTCATAATGAGCCCGTGGAGTGGCTATCACCTCCCCTGTCTTAGAGGCAGGGCAACAGACTTAGAGAAGTAAGCAACTTATCTGACGATGCTCAGCAAATAAGAGTTCAGATTCCAAACCAGGCCTTCTGAGTCTAAGTCCCAGTAATCTTGGGTACCCTGCATGGTCGGTGTGGCATTGCTGTAGCTCTGATTTCACAAAGCAAACTTCCCATCATCCCCTATGATCCTTCTCAGGTATTTTTTTGGTTGTTGAGGATGACCAAGCATCAGCTGTGCATTCAGTGGCCTGCTCAACTATTTCATACACCTGGGATGTTGTCTAGGGTAAAGAGTCTAGGGAATTGAAAGTATCAGTTGGACCCTATCTAAGGAATGTAATAGGTCCCTGTCTCAATGAGTTAGTCCATCATCCATCTGTAAAGGTTTTTCTACCAAAGTTCCTTTTCAACAGAGCTTTAATCATTTTCTGAAAGCTTTCTATGGGGGAAAGTGTTCAGTGATCAAGAGAGCTTATTGCACACTGCCTACTATAATCTTAGAAATTCACAATGTACTTGGCAACGGAAAAACTCTGGAAATCCCACATCAATAAACAAACAAAATTTTAATTTTGTTTAGCACACAATTTCCTAAATTTATTTGAGCATAGTCTTTGTTTGCCAGTGTAATCTCTATTAACATCTCGGAAACTCCATGGAATATGCTTTGGAAACTCTACCAGAGACACCCCTCTAGAATAGAGGCTCCTTTAGAAGAGAGTTTTTTGTTTCTCTTGTTTATTGCTGAGTACTCACCTTCTAGATTAGTGCCTGCCATATAGAAGGTGGTTATTAAATATCATTTGAATAAACATATGCAGCATTCTCCTTCATTTTATTCCTGGTGTTCTAATGTTCTAGATAAACTCCCCAAATGAAAAAAATCCCCTAATTACTTATTTGAACAAATACCACACTGTGATGAACACTTTTATGCCAAAACCTCCAAATGAAATGACTAAAATATTTTTTCTATGTTGTATATAATATTGAAAAAAGTAAAGGCCTTAGTACACTAGCTAAAGATCAAACTCAAATATTAAACTAAGTATTTTTTCACATTGTAAGTATACAAGACACCCAAATTTTTGGAAGAAAAGTAAAAACTTTGATCATTCTGATACTCTGCACACAGATGCCAAGAATCTTTATATTGAAAACAGCTGCTTGACTAGCCATTTTTCACACATCTTCCAAATGTTGGGTGCAGGGAGGACTCCATGGCTGCAAACCTTTCATGGAAAGGAAAATGGCAATAAGTTTCCCCTTCTTTGAATGGGTATTGTGAGAATTCAGAATGTTTTCAAAGAAAACAGCATAGACTACACAATACCAAAATTGGGTTTATTCAAGTTCATTAGCAGGGGCTATTTTTAAAAGTCAGTAACATTTTAGAATTTTAGAGCAAAGCAGGCCTTGGAGATCATTCAGCTCAATGCCTTCATTTGATGAATGAGTAGAGACACAAAGTAATTGAGTGACTTCTCCCAAGGTATGTAGCTTGAACTGATAGTACTGGGACAATGTTTGAGTTCTGTAGTTTCCAATATGTTTTCTCCACAACACTGCTGCTTTTCTCACCATATGGCCTTCTTGAGAGTTGTCATGCACATGTGGCTCCCAAGTATCAGGGGAGTGCTTGGGATGAGAATCTCAGAAATAGGAGAATCCAAGAGACTATGTAATCCCATCGTATTTTCTGGGTAAGAAAATGTAGAGAACAAGTGTGGACAGCTGGGACCATTACCCAGTGAATTTAGGATTCTTTAGAGCAGGACTTTCTAAAAGAACTTTCTGCAGTGACAGAAATGTCTAATACAGTACCTATTAAGCACTGGAAATGTGGCTAGTGCAACTGAAGAACTGAGTTTTTAATTTAAATTTAAATTTAAATAAGCCCAGATGGCTAGTGGCTACCATATTGAACAGCACAGCTCTAGAGGGCTAGTCTAGATATATTCCATTTACTGGGCTTGTTGTACCATCCTCCACCAGGATTTGGTCATGCCCAAACTCCTAAAATATGCCAATTATAGCGTTGCATTATATATGTTTTATAAATATGAGGAAATGAGGAGAAAAAACATCCACATTTGTGATTACGCAAGTAACACCAGATCCAACATAAAAGTCATCACAGATAGTCATTTTGCTTCCAATAAATCCATCTTCTCTGTAATCTTGGGAAGGAAATAAAACCATGAGAATGTATAGAAGCTATATATAACCCTCCTGCATCCTTTTGTTTTTAAGTGTTCAGATGATCTCTAAAATGAATACCGATTATTTATTTCCAAGTATAACCTCTAAATAGTTTGTAAAGTCCAATCTCTTTTAGCCCCTTTCCAGCTAAATAACTTCTTGCAGAGACACACACTAATCACATCATTAAAAAAAAAAAATTAGGCAGGGAGTTTACTTTCTTCTGCCATGTATTGCCTCAGAAGCTAACTGAAACATCTCGACTTGCCCACCAGCTAGCTGTGTCCTGTATCCAATTAGTTTCAGTAAATTATTAGAAAAAGAACAGCATTGCTGAACCAAGAGTTGCATGCAATATTTAGATTTACAAACTAATACAGTATAAAGGCTTCCTAAGAAGCTTTCATGCTTCCTTCTGAAAGACTGGCTCCTTCAAATGATACCATTGATCCCAATTTCAGACAGTTGGCCACAGAGAAGTCAGGCAGTGGACACTCAGAGAACAAATTCAAAGGCGGGGTGGGGGGGTGCTAGTTCCATGGCATGTAATGCTTCAGGACTCAAAAGGCCAAAGTTCTTGTATCTTCACATACTTTAACAGACAATTCAGCTTTCTTGCCCTGATAAAATCTGGCCTTGAAGACTTGTTTTTCAATGTCCTTCTTCCAAGAGAAAACAAAAAGTTTTAACCAGATGAAATTTGCCTATATGAATATTTTCTCCCTTTTTGGTGGCCAAATCTCCTCTTCTTAAAATATCTTTAACGTCTGCAGAAGTCAAGAATGGTCTACTGCTGGGATACTCCATGTGCCACATTTGTAGCAAGAGAAAGTCAGTACAGGCTGAAATTAGAATTTCAAGATTTTTCCTATTATCTAATTTTGTCTAAGACTGCTTGATAATGGGGAAGGTCAAAGGTGGGGAATCAGAAGGGAAGCTGCAGACTTTGTCTCTAGAGAATTTGTGGTGAACACTGTCTCAGAAAGTACTCTGACCACTGAGAAGATGAGGAGACCAAATGAATCCCATGGGCCCATGAGCCCAGAAAACTGTTTATGAACATTTTTTTGGACATACATGAAAGAGGCCAAAGCAAGTTTTAACAAAGCAAGTTGAGACAATCTTTGATGTGACTCATTAATTCGAGGAGAGGAGAAAATAATACAGAAATTATAAAGAAAAAATCTTTGTCACATTATGAACATCTTTTGATCAAAATCAAGACTCCTAATAGTAAACTAAATATGTTTGTGTATGTAAGCTATATTTGAAATCAGTAGATAAGTACAAATATCTGAAAACTGGCACATCAAATTGTTCAGTTCAAACCTTCAGGTATTCCAGCAGGGAGTATTATTTTCCCCAATCAAGCAACAGGGAAAATAGATATTCGAATTTTTTACTGACTTGTGAATGTAGATTATTACTTCTAACAATCAGGCGGAAAATAGCATCTTGGTTCAATGTAATGCCACATGGCATATAATAACAAGCTGCTTTGAAAATATAATTACTTTTATAGAAATATAATTCTTTCACATTTTGTTTTGTTGACAAAAAGACCAGGCAGCCGCCAGAGAAGTGTCGATGGGACACTTTTCTCAGAAGCATACACCTCACTTTAGCCAAGAAAAGAGAAAAAACGTAATCAGTGTGTATGTGTGTATCATGAAACACTTAATCAGAAAGATATACAGATCTTTCTTTTCCATAATCACGAGACCTGAGATTTTCTCGAGGGAAATGTTCCAACATGAGAAAGAAAATACATAGTTCAAAAAGCCCATGTTTTCAATTTGCCACCACATGGTTTAAATTATCTATGTATTTATTAAGGGCGCTAAATAGGCAGCTTAATTTAGGGAGAGGGGTCATTCAAGTAGAGAAAAATCATGTTTAATCCCTTAGCTCACTACAGGTTGATTGTGCTTTTTAAATGCATACAGCCTCAGCTAACAAAATTCCCCTTGATAAGAAGGTCCCCTGTCTGCTTCTAAATTTGTCGGCTGCCAATAACAATGGGAACTTGTTAAGCTCCTGGCTCCAGGCCCAGCCTCTCTGGGCATCTTCCAGAATTAGGGATTTGTCAGTTATTTTCTCTTTATGTTGCCAATGTGCTTGCCTCCAATTTGGGGGTCTCCCTCTCTGTTCCTGGTATACCATGGGTTTGTTAAATTACGATAGGGTGGAAACAAAAGGACAAGGGCATCACAGCTTCTTTCCCTGCATGATCAGTCTGCCTTGGTTTTTCCTCCTGATCAGGATAGAGTAGGTCCTAGGGGAACTATGAGGAAGACATGATTACATGTCAGGTGTTGGAAATTTGAACACCTACTGGACATTTGGTGACATTACAGAATTCTAAATTTTTTAGACATCATAATGGAAGAGTTATGTTTTTATAAAGAGTATTTATGTTTTAGAAATATAACATAAAATCTTATAGATGAAATTATATGTAATTTGTTTCCAAATAACATGGAGTGGGAAAATAGAGGAGATACAGATGAAACAAAATTGGCCATGAGTTGATAATTGTTAAAGGCTACATATGGCTTCATTAGATGTTTATTTTTGGACACCACAGTTGACATTCTCTATAACATAAACTAAAACCAAACAAACAAACAAAAACTGAAGGGAAAAAAAAGTGCCAGAGAAGAATACAAGTTCCCCAAGTAGTCCTCTTTGGACAAATTTTAGGGAAAGAGGGGATAGTCTAAGAAGCCTTTAGAACCTGGCTTTCAACCTCTGTTCAGCACTTATGAAACAGTCTTTGAGTGCTCTGTGCTTTGTCTTGTTATATCAGACTCCAGTGTTTTGTATGGCATGGTTCTCTGTTCTATCAAACATTGCTGGGTAGGACCCCCAGGCTGAGAAATTCTTCTGTAAACAGTGGGAGCATGGTTAGGATCTATTAGCCTCTCTCCTTGGGTCTCTGACCTCCACATCCTATAGTCACAGGTCTGAAATGCCCTGGGTCATTTCTCCACATTCCCAAACACAGCAGAAACAGACTCTCTTTGTGGATCTGGGTCCAGATACAGTCTTCAAGTTCCACCTATTTTTATTTTTAACCCACCCATGTGGCCAGACAATGGCAGGAAGCGTTTCTCCCAGTGACCCCACAGCAGCCTTCCTTCCTCCTAGGCTTGTTACTGTGGCTTCAGTTGTCTCGGTCCCCTCCATGTGCTAAAAGCAGCCCTTTCAGAACTTCCCAAGACTATGGCCCATGTCCCTCCCCACCCTGAGTAGTTATTTTGACTACCAGAATATAGACTCCATTCTTAAGCTGGGAGCAGTATCAGGTGAACACCTGAGTGGCAGCCCCAGGCATAGGCCTCTTGGTCTTATACCTAATTCTGAGGGCATGAGCCATTCTGCCTTCCTTATGGCAGTTCCTGCAAGCCTCATTTTAGAGAGGTTGCCATCAACTTAGACAGCAGATACTGTGGGCTTCAGATTTTGACATAAAAATCTCCTATGAAGTGCTCTGGGCCCCAGTGCAATATCTTCCTCCTTGGTTTGGCCTAAGGCACCTCTACCTGACCACTCCAAGCAGAGGTTCTGGAGGAAATATGAAGTGAGAAGTATGTTATAAAAAGAAATTGGCATTAAGGACCACAAGACTGAAACAGCAGAACAAGCCCACACAGAGAAAACCATTCATCTCCTGCACCCAAATCTCTAGTTCTCAAGAACTTCTTACATTTGATATCACATTTTACCTTTATTCTTAAGGGTAGGGAAAGGCTGAATATGAAAAAGATTGGTCTGGGAGTATGAAACTTGCCCTGGCCCTACCCAGCTATTAACCAGTTCCTGACCAATCATCAGACTATGGGTGTACTTATTTTATTCATTTATCCAATATCAAGTAACTACTATGAGCCATCCATAGCACTAGGCTATATGGAAGGGACAACATAGATAAGAAATGGGCTCTGCTTTTAAGAAGCCCAAGGGAAAGCAGACCCATAAATTACAAGCCACCAAATATTGTAGTATAGAGTGCTAGCATGTAGGATCCAGGGTTTACCAAGAGGGGAATGGTTTATCTGGTTTATGAAGTGGGGGATGATCAGCTAGGCCTTGCTGCACCTCAGTCTTCCTGTGATTATCACAAGGAAGTCAGACTAGAGAATCTATAAAATCATTCTTCTAGAAGTATAAGAATCTCTGAATTTATGTAATTGGGAAAGGCATAGAAATGTTGGTAATTTGCCCATAGCCCTACAGTGGCGAGGTCAAGGCTAGGGCAGGGGTTTTGTGATTCCTGGTTCAGTGTTCCTTTTATCAGGTACTAACTCAGTTTCAGTGCTAAGAGTCACCTTACAATATTAATTAATTCAAATATGTCTGCTTATTTCATCCAAAACAGGACTTAAAAAATCACCAGTTGTTCTCAGCTTTTATCTAATTTTGAATGAAGGGAAAGAACTGGTCTGCAAACTCTCTCCATTTTCCTCACAGCACATGATGAGCACTGGGGCTCTTTGCAGAAGTCCCTCATGGTAAAAACAAAACAAAACATAGTGCTCATTCCAATAAACTTGCAGTCAACCCTAGCCCAGAAGCAAAATCCCATGCAGAGAATATAACCCCTTGTTCCTCACAAATCTAAAAGAGAAAGAGATTTATGAGTAGAGCTTTCAGCTGTGCGAATAGACCATTGTTCATTAGGTGTCTTGTTGAAAATTCTACTTTAAAACTTGTTTTTTCACTGAAACCCAGAAATTCTTTCTTATGGACCTATCAATAGCAAAAAAAAAGAAAAAAGAAAGGCAAAGTTCTAAAAACAGAAAGGAAATGTAGAGAATGAGAGGGAGAGAGAGGGAGAGAGAGAGAAGAAGAGGGACAGGGAAAGGGATGGAGGGAGCGGGGAGAGGAGGGAAGAAAAACACACTATGGAGCTTAAATGAACCTGTAGCTAATGATGTCTGCACTAGGCCAACTCCAGTTTAGCCATACTCTGTAAAAATGCCACATTTAGGAGTTTAATGAACCTTGATTCCTTGTCAGATTAGCAAAGGTTTCACTACCTGACTCTAACTTAACGCTTACATCTCAAAGGCTCAAAGTTGAGCAAGCTGGGGATCATAGAATAAAGGAGCAATTACAACATGCCCTATTGGATTGCCCACCTTCTGGATTCTTGGTTGGAGACTAGGGCAGATTGCTAATTGTGTCCCTACCTCTCTTCTCCTAGTTTTAGCTGAGCACCTAGCTGTCCAGATAACTACTTCATTTCCTATTCTTTCTCGTGGGTAGGTGAAACCAGTGACTAGGTCCCAACCAATGGAATGTGACCGGAAATGATGTATGCCACTTTTAGATCTTGTCTTTAAAACAATGGGTGTACCCTCCCAGGTTATTTTCTCCCTCTCACTGTCTGTAAAGCAGTAAGAACAGAGTAGTCACTTTGAACCCAGAAATGGAAGCCACATGTTAAGAATGTCAGTCTCCCCACTAGTCCTAAACTATTCCTATTTGAGCAGTAAAGGAGAGAAATAAATGTCCATCTGATTTAAACTACAGTATTGTGGGATTTCTTTGTTACAGCTTACCCCTATCCTAACTAACAACCCTATGGTTTGGGATCAGAGTCCAACCTAAAGACCCATCCATATATGCTGACACAGTGACATAAACTCACTCGTCTTTGAGAGTGGACAAAGCAGAACTGAGCCAACTTTCAGAGAAGTTACCACAGGAAGTATTCACTTGTAGATGTCTGTCTTAAGGAAATGCTGAAACAAACAAAAATTCAACATGGCATTCTTTATGAAATTAAGAATTAAACTCACTCAACTAGAACAACAATAGTGGGATGATTAATTAATATATGGGTTATCTACATTTTATGTTACTCCAAAAGGATATAAAGTGTGACAAGTGCGGGGTGGGGGGCACATGTCTCTGTAGAATATGTGTGTGTGTGTGTGTGTAGGGAGAGACTATACATTTTTATCAATTTCCCCATGATGCTGATGTACATGCAGGTTTGAAAAACACTACCTTAGACCCTCATTTCCATTCCAAAGATGAGGGAAATGAGGGTATGGAATCCATACTGGTCTTCTCAGCCCAACCTAAGTATCAGAGGTATTCAGTAAAGGCTCACTGAACGAATGGATGAACTCACCAATTCTCAGGACTTGTAAACCTTCCCTAGCCACTGATGACCAGGCAGAACTACACAAGTGCTGCTTAAGTTACTGAACTCTAGGCCCATGGTTATCAATTTTAATATGCCCAAGAATTGCCTACAGGGCTTATTTTTTGAATGCATATCCCTAGGTCCGCCTCCAGAGGGTCTTAATGAGTAGGTTTAGAGTAGGACACAGGAATCTGCATTTTGATAAGCACTTTGGAGGATTTTCTTCCAGGAACATCTTTTGAGAAACACTGTACCCAAATCATGGGTACAAAATACTCTGGCATAGTTTGAAAGGAACTATATTTTCAATCAAAATGGATCATTTTCATTAATAGATACAGCCACAGTAATTAAAATTTTGTCAAAAGTTTTGCCAAAAGTAAAGAATCTGGGCAGCTGTCTCAACTGATGTTATGACTGGTCCTTTGGAGGGTCCAATGGATGCTTTTGCTTCTATCACTTACTATCTAGACCCTGTCATTGGGACTGTCATTAGGTGAGATGACATGAAAAGAATATGTCAACTCAGGTAGCTCTAGCCAGACATTTAGTGTAAAGGAAGAATTAAGAAATAATTTTTCTTTTTGTAAAATATGTAGTCCCATATCTGTCCTCCAAAGCAGGATGAAGATAGGAAAACATCAATACAATGGTAGGATGAGATTATTCAGAGTCGAATATGACTAATGCTGGATCCAAAGTCAAAACAGGAAGAAAATAGGAATAAAAAAAAGAACACACTCCAAAATAAAACAAATTAATAACAGGAATTCATGTCCCACATTATAAAGAGATCAAATGTTTAGATTGAACATTGTTACTCCATTCTAGTTTTCTTTTGTATCTCTGCTTGAATATTTTTATTAAGTTTCTCAGGCTGAAGGATGGTCCATTTAGTTTCCTGCTGTCTGCTGGCATGAACAATGTAGCTTTTTTCATATAATAGGAAATAGACTTCTGAATCTGATTTCAGGTCTTGTCTGATAATTAGTTATCACAAACAACACACAAGGGCTGGTGGTGTTGGCACTTCTTAGACAGCCTCTCATTATGTCCCTGAGCATCTGACAAGAAGCTGGACAGCTATCTGAATACCATATCAGGACTGAGGACCCCAAGCAGAGGACAGCCACAGCAAAATGTGTACTGTAAGTTTACAAGAGATCCCTTTTACAGTGTTAGGAAGCTTCTCAACAAGACTTGGAGCCACTAATGATGTTCCTAAGAGACATTCACAGTTTTCAGTTTTTGCCGGATCTACCTTGTATCTTACAAGGTGCTAGACAACTCTTGCCTCAAAGCTGAGATGATGTCATGGAAAATACTCCTCCTCACCAAAGTTGCTGAGACTGGCACGATGGTTTGTAATCCAGAAGGAGAAAACCACGATTTGTCTTCATTATCTCCTCTGTTTGGTAGCCAGCTTGCCTATCACTGCACTCCCCACCCCACCACCATCACATCCCACCCCTGTGCTTGCTCACCTGGGTAGGCTGAAAGTGGGGGGATACGCTGCCATTTCCTCTACTTTCCTCTTTTAACACTAAGCCCCACCCTCCAAACACACACCACAAAATCAAAGGAATGGGATGAAAGTAGATGACATGCAGATGTGTGAGGAACTCAGATGTTGGAGTCAGATAGCCCTGGATTCTAGTCCCAACTGGTCACCTACCACTGCATGACCTTGAGGAGCTTATGTCAACACCCCAGGCCTCAGTTTCCTCTTCAACTTTGAGACTTAATCAAGGGGAATACATTAAAGGCTGTTAGTATGGTTCTAGAATGCTCTCGATACTAAGCTTTCAACAAAATGGAAATGATAATCAGGAGTAGTAGTAAAGATGGATCCTAATAAACTGTTTTATCATGTGGTCTCCCAGGCTTTCCATAAAGAACACAGAAAATTCTTATTACCTGGAGACATGCATCAAACCAATACTTAGTAAGCAGGATTCAAGGTATTTATAGACCCAACAAGCCTACGGAACAAATTCCTGACTTACTTGTAGCACCTTGCTCTTTCAAACTTTTCATTTTCAGAGATGTTTCTCTGAAGAATGAATCATCAATTGGTTTTTAACATTGTCTACATAGCCACTCATCAAAAGGCGCAAAGACTGGCCAATAATCCTAGACTCTCTCGCAGAGCCCCATGAGTCTCATCTGTCCTCTGGCTGTCTGCGGAGTTACCAGTGACATCAGCCAGATGGCTGCCACCACTCACAACCCCCAGGCTGCTGAAATTAAAAGGGTCCCTGCTTTCTCTTCTTTGGCTGCAGATGGAAAATGTGGCGTCTCTGGGGGTGGGGAGTGTGGGGGGAGGACCCAGCTGAGAAAGTCAGCAGAGAGAGGAGGCAGCAGTGCCAACTATTCATATTTCTGAGACTTGCCATGGACAGTGTGGGCATTGTTTAAAATCACACAGAAATTGTCCTATATGGCCCTCAATCTTATTAGCTGCCCAGCCACTTTTCCACATTAATCATTCAACCTGACGTGAGTAAATAATACCACATGTGGTGGTGATGACAGTTGTCTCCATAATGTATTCGTCTCAAGGTACTCATGGTTTTGCTTAAAAAAAAAAAAAAAGTGTCAGTGAATGACTTTAGAAACCTCCACAGTCAGGATAGCTGGCTATCTTCATGAGGAACCAGTATAAAAATTCAAAAACTTGTGTTAGGAGAGGCTGAGGGCAGGAAAGAGTGGTGAGCTGTGCTCTCAGCACGATGCCTTATGACTTTGATGAGACATAGAAAAAATTAGTAACACTTAGAGTCCCCACTCCCTGCACATTTCACACACACATATATAGTCCTACTCCAAACTGTATCTGTTGCTTACATTTTTGCATAAGACTCAAGCAATCTTTGTTGAAACTAGACATAAACTTTGGGAGAAACATAGCCTTCCTTCCCATCTTCCTTCTTTCCTTCCTTCCTTCCTTCTTTCCTTCCTTCCTTCCTTCCACAAATACTGAGTACATGGTTTGTGCCTCATTTTGTACTAATGCAAGAAATTCCAAGATGAAGATACAGCCGTGGACTTTGAGGAAGTAGAGATGACAGAGTCAGAGGGGAGAAGACTCAGACAAACCATGACCACACAGTGAAGTATGTACATCAGGTTAAAATCCCTGGAAAACATTGTATATAAATAATTGAAAAACTGTAACCATCCTAATTGAGGTCATAATACCTATTGGAATGAGTAGTCTAAAAAGATACAGCCTCATTGGGGAACTAGGGGAGGAGTGTGGTTGGGATGGAAGAGTGTTGGCCATCAGAGACCACAACAAAGGTAAGATGTCAGTGGGTCTAGGATTCATTGGAGCACAAGACAGAGACTGCTCTCTGGGGAAAGTTAAATACATGGATCAGAATAAGAGCATCATACAGGAATTTATAAGCTTGATAGATTAAAGTCAAAATAATCCTTTCCAGTTGATTCTTGAAGATTGGTTGAGACAAACCTTAGGAAAGTGTTCCTAAATCTAAGCATCAGAATCACCTGGAGATAGTTTCAAACCCTACCCCTGAACTGCTGACTCAGTATCACATCAGAGGCCTTGGGAATCTATTTTTTAAGAGCTAGCAAATTTGTCTTAAAGCTGGCCTGCAGAGTAACCACACTGGCTTTACTGGACTGCTAGCTAATCTGTAAGAGTTGACTGATTTGAAGCCCAGCCAAGTCATGGCCACCGTCAGAAGTGAAAACCTTTGGAGGCATTAATACTTCAGTGAGAATTATTGGTGTTTTCTCCTTCAAGAGTAATTTGAGAGAAAGAGTGTACTCGTGAACATACAGGTACAGAGTCATATGGGGGAAGGGGACATTATGGGTTTAACTACCCCCACAGTTGGGAGAGGCCATCTAGTTTATGCTTCCACCCACTGAGAAGCCTACCAACAACATCCCTGCTAGATGACCAGTCTTTGCCTGCATACATCCAGAGACAGGGAGCTTACTATCTACAGCAGAAGACTGTTCCATTGTGTTAGAGCTCTTGCTCATTAAAAACAAAAACAAAAATAAAAAAAACAGGAAAAATTCATATAACTTTTTGAAACTTCTCCTTTGCTCTTCCTCCTGATATTTGAAGAACTTTCCTTCAAATATTTGAAATCCCCTATCAGATGCCCCAAAACTTTTCAGTCAAGTTAAACTTCTAGAACTTTCTACTACCCCTTTTGTGACAGGTTTTGAGATCCTTCTCAAGTTTTCTAGATATTAGAGTATTTTTTTCTTAAATCACAAAATGTAGGTCCCCACTCTCCCCATTTCTTGCCAACCAACACACATTGGGTTTCTCTTGGCCATAACAAGTTCACAGTTGCAAAGACAAGAACTCTCCCAGGGCAGCCTGGGCAGTGGCCTTTGAGGTGGTGGAGAAATTGGGGTTCCATTTTCCATCCACAGCATTGTTGGAACACTGTGGGGAAAGAGCTTGGGGTTCTCTGAGCTTCCTATTGTCATAATTATTGCAGACATATAGCATAGACCTCTCTTTCTCTGCAGAAGGCCTGTGGCCTTTCTTACCACAGCGCTGAAGAGATCAGACCCATTGCTCAGTCCTGGACTCTGGCCATTCAGAAAATAAAGAGGAGCTGAATAAATAAGTGTAATGACCACTTTCCCACCCCAGGCTCTGCAGAGAGCATTAGTGTTTGGGCCCCTCCTGTAGTAACTTTCTTCATCAGCACATAGCCCATTCCCTGTGGACCCTCAGGATTGCAAGCAGCACACAGCTGCAGGGCAAAGGGCTGGGACAGGATGGTGACTGAGGGGTGAGGTGGGGGTGAAGAGTTACACCATAAGTGAGCAACAGCCCAGGTTCCTAGTACTGGCTTTCTGAGAAAAAGGAATGGGACAGACCTCTCTCCCTTGCTTTCCTCACCCTCTGCCACTATGCAGTGTTGGTCATGATATAGGGAAGCTCATACAGAATGGCACCTGTTTTCTACTTAGCTCATTGCAGAGGGATCTGCATTACTTCAGGGGTAGTGACCCCACTCACACAGATTACCGTGCTCTTCTGCAACAAGGTTTAGAATAAAGGGACCACACTCTTCAAGGAGGGTTGGCCATCAGAATCACCCAGAAAGATGTTTAAAAATATTCTTGGCTTGGGGAAAAGGTAGAGGGCTTGCATTGGAGATTCCACGTGCCCTCTCTGTCCAATTGCAGTGGAGGCAAGTGGAGAGGTGCACACAGTTAAGACTCTTCCTTGTTGAGAACCACTGATTTAGATGGGACAGTGAGCCAGGTTTAAACTCACATGTCTCTCATTTATGTCAAGACATGCAATAAAAGTAACACCATCACCACAGCCAGAAAACCTTGGAGTAAGGTCCCCATAATACCTGGAACCAAAGGTTTTAAGGCTACTGGGACTTCCTCCCTCATTGCAGGCATTTTTTTTTTTTCTGTACATTTCCATTATCTTCTCTGGTCAACTTCCTCTCCAAGCTTTGAACATGGCTGCTGAAGTGTTTTAAGTGTTCCTCTCCATAGCTCTTCTCTCAGATTAGGACTGAAGTTTTTTTCTCCAACAACAGTCTGATCTAAGGCTTCCCCCACATCCTTCTGCTTTGCCTTGAAGTCTCATCAGCCCCCTTCCAAGCTTGCCAAGCAGAAAAGCATGAACTGGTGTTGAAGGGTGACCAAGACTTCAGCTCTATGGCAGATGATGTGAGCTGCCTGCCCTGCATCCTCACTTACCAATTGTCCCTTTCTTTCTTTCTTACTAACAAAGCTCTAGTTTTTGTTTGATGTTTCAGCTAGGGAGGACCATGTAACAATATTCTGGTTAATGATACATAAGGTTAGGGTTTCTGGGAGAGATTTTTCTTTCCTAATGCTGCCATTTCCTATTTTCCACTCCATTTTCTTTCTGCTTTGGAAATATAATGTGTTGCCTGGTGGTACAGCAACCATTTTGCAACCCATGAAGCAAAAAGTTTACAGATGAAGACTTATGGGTTAAGGATGGTGAAAATAAAAAATTGGAGAGATGAACCATGAGAGACTATGGACTCTGAGAAACAAACTGAGGGTTTTAGAGGGGAGGGGCTGGGGGGGATGGGTTAGCCCAGTGATGGGTATTAAAGAGGGCATGTTCTGCATGGAGCACTGGGTGTTATATGAAAACAACGAATCATGGATCACTACATCAAAAACTAACAAGGTATTGTATGGTGACTAACATAACATAATAAAATAAAATTAAAAAAAATGGAAGGAACCTGGGTTACTGATGGCATTGTTATAGAACCCTAGTCTGCCTAACTGAAGCATCTAATTGTGTGAGATTTCTACTCTCTGTTTAAACTACTGTGCTCTGGGTTTTTTGTGGGGGTTTTTTGTTTGGTTTTTTTTTTGGAGGACAGTTCATTCATCTATTCAATTATTTATTGAATTCTTACTTCGTGCCAGACACAGCTCTAGACAAAATGTAACCACCCTACCCTCATGAAGCACACATTCTAGTAGGGAAGGAAAATAAAACAACAAATATGTAATACACTAATCATAAATGCTAATAGAAAAATAAAGCAAAAATGAGTTATAGAAAGTTTGGAGTGGGCCTAGAAAGGAAGTTGCCATTTTAGACAGGATGGCCAGGAAAGGTTTCATTGAGAAAGTGACATTTAAATATAGACTAAAAGGAGATGAGGGAGCCACCCTTGCAGGTGTCTGAGGGAAGAACATCTCAAGAATTATAACAGCAAGTGCAAAGGACCTGAGGCAAGAGAATACCTGGCATATTTAAGGAACAATGATAAGACCAGCAAAGAATAAAAGAAGAATATTGTGATGAGACAGAGATGAGGAGTCACAATATGTAGGAGCTTGTAGATCATTATAAGGACTCTGTATTCTATTCTGGGTAAAGTGGAAAGCCACTGGGGAGTCTGAACAGAGGAGTAACATGGCCTAACTTACTTTAAACGGCTCCCTCTGGCTGCCATGTTGAGATGGGTACAGAAGCAAGAAGGCTTCTGAAGTAATCTGTGGAGACATGAGGGTGGCTTGGACTGGAGTGGCAGCAGTGACGTGATGAAGAGCAGAGGGATTCTCGGATAACATGACAGTAAAGCCCATGGGATTTGCTGATGGAGTAGATGTGGAAGGTATAAGGATATGGAAGGTGGAAGGAGAGGAGTCAAGAAACACCCCAGAGGCTTGGACCTGAGCAAATGGAAGAATGAGTTGCCATCCTTGAGTGTGGGAGGACTGGCATTCAGCACAGTCCTAGCAGGCTTGGGCTCTGTTGCAGACATGCTGGTGAACTAGAGGATGTGCCCTGAACTCCCTGGGCCTCAGTTTCTTTTATGCTTCCTTCCCAGTGAAATCCCCATTCCACATTCATATTTCTAGTGCCGGTTGGTGATGCTGGGACTTCTGAAGGTGCTGAAAGCTAGACTTTGTTCTTTCTTTATGTGCTACTTAATAAGGCAAGAAAATGGGCCAAGTGAACATTTTATCAATGTTTTCAATTAAAAGAGTGGAAAAGCTTCTGTTTGTTAAAGATTTCACAATGAGATCATGTTTTATAAAATTTTAAAAATCAATGCAAGGACTCCCTGTTTTTTTCCTTGGAGAGAACAGACCTCTGAGTAGCAGCAGCAATAATGACCCATGTCCCTGGAATTGTCTTTTACAGTTATTAAACAACCTCACAGTACTTTCATCTAACATTATTTGATCCCCAACTAACTTCCACAAATTCTAATTTATGGTTGAGGAAACTGAGGCTCAGAGAGCTTAGACCCCTTGAAGAAGATCATCCAGTTAGAAATCAACGGGGAGGGGTGGGTACCTGTTTGGCTCAGTCAGTTAAGTATCCACCTTCGGCTCAGGTCATGATCCAAGGGTCCTGGGATTGAGGCCCCCCCGCACGTCATCAGGCCTCCTGCTCAGTGGGGAACCTGCTTCTCCCTCTCCCTCTGCCCCTCCACCCTTCTTGTGTGCTCTCTCATTCATGCTCTGTCTCTCTCTCTCTCTCTCAAATAAATAAAAAAAGAAATCAACAGAGGTAGAGTTTTAATCCTAATATTTGAACTCTCAATTTGATTGAGGCACTATATGTGCCCTATATCTTCATGTGTCCTGAGTTAGGTTGAATTTGTGAAGTAGCAATAAAACTTTTAAGAAGGAACTTTATACAACTCCTTGTATATGGGGTTTTTTGCTTATGTCAGCTGTACCCCAAGCCTAGGTTTCCTTGTGACTTCAGCCAGCAGCTGTGACTCACTGGTTTCAAAGGAATGTGGATTCATTTGAGTAAATAGATTAAAAACATGGCCAGAAAGATCTTCATGTTATATCTTTGAGTCACCAAATTCTTGGTGAAGAATCATGATGTGAAGCGCTTCTCCCATCTGCTAATTCTCTTTTCCCTCTCTACATGGCCAAAGCAATATGAACCCTCCCTACCCTCCTAAGCATCCCTTTCGGTCTTCCTGGCGGCAGTGGGATGTGGGAGAACTTGTTTCAGATCATCTTTTGAAGGATTTTAGATTTAGTTTTCTGTTTCTGCCCTATCCCAAAATATAGCTGGTCTTTTGTCTCTTCTTATAGTCCCCCTATGAAAAATGAAAGGCAGAGAGAGAATCACAAAGTTGGCCATGTGTGGAACGGGAAGAGGCTTTCACCTTTGTCCCCACCTAACCCTGTAAGATCCCCTCACCACAAACTGCATGGTTCACGCTTTCTTTATCATCATTCCCAGAGGTCTTGAAGTTCCACCTTTTTGGCAGACCCACATGTAACCTAAGAAAGCATCCTGACTCTTGGGTGCTTATAAACCGATGGGTATATTGGTGACAAGGGGAGAGGGATTGTTTGAACCTTCTGCGAATGGCATGACTGTGCCTAGGCTCTGCCAGGCAGTTTTCATAAAGGCAGTTTAACTCAAAATGCACTATGAGTGTTTCAAAAACAATGAGAATTAGAAATAACAAAAGGCAGATGTTGGCTTCTTTTGTGAGAAATGGAATTAGAAAATGAGATGATCAAGGACCCTACAAATGTAATTTGAGACAGAAGTACTAAATATTGGCTTCCAGTCTTCTTGGTGCCCAGGACCCTCCCTGGAAATGGGTTAGGAGCCATTCACCATCGAATCCATTATAGGTCACTGGACGGAGTAAATTAATATTTCTCCAAATGTATTCCAAAATAGTCACAACTACATGTATCCCAGGAAACAGATCGTTTTGAAGATGGTGTCAACTTGACCGTTGTTTTTAATGTTTTCTTATGGATAGAGTACTCCTGTGGGGAAAATTCCAGGCTTTCCTTTTACCCAACCTCTTTTACATTCCTCTCTGGGCAGGGTAATGTAGTGGAAGATACACTCAACATGGAGTCAAACCCCTCTGCTCTTCCTTTGCCAGCTGTTGACTCTGGAGAGCCATTGTGGGTAAGTCCTTTGGCCCGCTTGTGTCTTTCTTTGTAGAATGAGAGAGCTGGGGAAATGACCACTAAAAACTCATCTCCAGCAACTCCATGGTTCTCTCTTCTTCATCAGCTATTTTATATACTTATATTTGTTATGCTAAAGTTTCTCTCCTCTCTACGAGAAGGATAGACAAAAGACAATGGAAGTAAAACCCTATTAACTGTTCAGTTTTGAATTGAGTGTCCTACATCAAACTTGTGTATTTTTGTGAATAACAAGAGAACTTCCTGTAGGATTTATCATTTTATTTTCTACTCAGTGGGATAATTTTTAAAATAGTTTATTGGTCTGTTATCTTAAATATTTACAGATACCTATAGTTCAGCTAGGACTACAATTGGAAAATTATATGAATTGGTATCAAATTATGTCTTCTCTTTGTTATCTGGGACTTGTAGTTAATCACAGTAAAGGAATATCCTCATTTGTCTCAATATTCTGGACTCTCTTGCATCCTATTCAGTTCTTCTAGCAACTGACATTCCTAGGCTTAACCTGCCCTTGCCACTGAGTGGATAGTCTAGGGAAAGGGCTCCTTTTCTGCATTAAAACTGGAAACAAACTGCAATTGGCAAGAATACTGGGGCAGGTGGGCACTAGTTCTCTTTACTTCATTTTTACCCTAAGGGAAAATGGGAAAATTCACAAGACAAGTTATGTTATTTATTTGCTTAAGAACTTCCCTTCTGCCATTCCCTCCATATGGTTTATGTTTTCCTTCTGAATTGGTGCTTTCACAGTACAAAACTGCCTTTGTTGAGAGGCAGTAACAGGTGTGTTGTGAGAGGGAGCGCGTGTGAGAGAATGGGAGAAAATGTGCATCTGTGTGAGTGTGGGGAGGGCAGAGTGTGAGTGTGTGTGTGCAGGTGTCCACGTCATCTAAGGCACGAGACCCAGTATGCTCAGTGGATTCCTCAGGAGAGTATATTCATGTAACATTTAAGAGCTCTTGGCTGAGAAATCTATACACCATCTGTAAACACATCCCTTCCAGAGAGAAGTTGCAAAACCACCTTTGATTCCTAACATAGACACAGCAAATGCATTTTAGTTCTGAGGAAGTTCTAGGCCCATGGATGCAATGAACTCAGCAATACTCACTTTGTCTTGCTTCTCTCTAGTGTATTAGACAAGGCATGGACTTCAGAACAGATAGACTGAATTCAAATTTCAGCCTGGTATTTCTTAGTGTGCAGATGTTTGGTAATTTACTAAATTTCCCCACATCCCAATCTCCTTACCCATAAATGCTGGATAACAATGCCCAACTCACAATGTGTCTGAGAGAATTCATTTGTAGAGCTGCCTCACTCAGTGCCCAGTACATAGTAGGTACTCAGCAAATGTAGGTTCCTGTCCCATAAATGACTTCTCAGACCAGATTAAGCAGAGATGGGAAAAATTCTTACCATATGTTCAGGTAAGTAATTGACAAATTTAAATTGCTTTCTAATTTGCCAACAGAGGTTTTGACCTCTTTTCCTTTGGCATGATGAAGTTGCTTAAGACCGTACAGCTGCATGTGTTGGCTTTAAGCTCATCTCTTCCATAGAACACTGAAACAACTGTGCATTGCTTTTTTTTTTTTAAAGATTTTATTTATTTATTTGAGAGAGAATGAGAGAGAACACATGAGAGGGGGGAGGGTCAGAGGGAGAAGCAGACTCCCTGCCGAGTAGGGAGCCCGATGTGGGACTCGATCCAGGAACTCCAGGATCATGACCCGAGCTGAAGGCAGTCGCCCAACCAACTGAGCCACCCAGGCGCCCCCTGTGCATTGCTTTTAAGACACACACAAAAAAACACCTCTGCCCTGCTTTCAGCAGGCTCCAACCCCTTAGCTGTTCTCATGGGGATGGTGTTGGAGTATGTCCAGCCTCCCAAGACAATGTGGACTGATTCCCATCATGGCCAATGGCACCTAGGATGGACAACTGTCCAGGATGCACTCCACAACAGTGAGGCCACACACGACAGAAATATTTTGGGGGGAAATATAAAACCAGGACCGTTTGTTTCATCTCATGGATAAAGGAGCTCAATTAGACTCCAGTAGAAAAGGAAGACTTGCTCTCTACTTTTGGATAGACATCATAGTATTATGGAAAGATAATGTACTTAGGAGTCAGAGGAAAGTTCAAATCCCATGGCGGACACTCTAATACAAACACAGAACCAAAGAAAACACCAATTTTACTCTTGAATTTCTGTTTCCAGTTTTCTAGATAGTAATATCCAAAACACCAAGTTGCTGTTCTTGAATCCATAAAGAGATCACCTCACACCACGTCTGGCACAAAGCAAATCATCAATGAACATCAGTGTCCTTCATAAAGTCCTCAAGTGCACATGACAGAGATCCATTATAGGCACATATTTAAACAATTTGCTACTTGACCTGTTGGCAGTTATTAGCCAAGTCCAAAAGAGAAACCTTTCTGTGCTGACCATTAAGGGAACAAAGACTTTGAGGTAGAAGCAAGCATTCTCTCTGTTCCAAGAAATAATAATTACCAGCCGCCATTTCCTAATTTTGAAGGCAGATCAGCATGCTGGATGGGCTTCTTCAATGTATCTTTATAGGTTGGATGGTGGGTACTGTGGATACATTCCCTTTGCAGACAGTTTTTCCCTCTTCATGCATACTTTTCTCTAATTCAGTTTGCAAGGCTAACCACTACATTTCCCAGATCTCTTGCAGTTAGCATTTTATATGTGATGTAGACTGCAATCATCAGATGGAAAACATGAGACTTAAAGTCAAGTTATATGGCATCTTACATTGGGTTCCCTGAAAACAGATTCTTTTTTTTTTTTTTTTAAGATTTTATTTATTTATTTGACAGAGACACAGCAAGAGAGGGAACACAAGCGGGGGGGGGGGGGTGTGAGAGGGAGAAGCAGGCTTCCTGTGGAGCAGGGAGCCTGATGCGGGTTTTGATCCCAGGACCTGGGATCACGACCTGAGCGGAAGGCAGATGTCTAACGACTGAGCCACCCAGGCACCCCTGAAAACAGATTCTCATGCAAAAATTTGTATAATAAAATTTTATTAGGCACTGTCTCAAGAACAACACCTGGAAGGAAATGAAGGAAGCAGGACAAGAGAGTTTGGGAAAGTTGAACTGCAATGTAGTTGCAAAAGAGATTTTGACCAACCCCCACAGGGTACTCTGTGCTGGGAAGGCTATTCAGAGGTGTCCCCAGCAGAGTCAGATGGGACCCATATATTGTATCCTGCATCTATGAGTTACTGGACGTGGGCTACCCCCAGAGACAAGCCAGATCTTGGGCAAAGATAGACAGACTCACCAGCAGTCAACTTTCCTGGCAGCTGCGAGAAGGAGTGGCTGGTTCTTGAAGGGGAAATGTGGATAGCCTGCCACAGATCCTCAAAGCCTACTGTGGAGTACCCATTCTGCTGCTCAGACCCCCTTGCTTATACTGTATTTACCCCCATCAGCTTATCAGGGATTCTACTTGGCCTCATTTCCTGAGCAAATTTATGAAAAAGGTTGATCATAGGAACTACGGTCCCCCTCAATACAGCTCATTTAAGGCCACAACAGATGCAGAGTCCCTTCTCTACTGCTCATTCTAGATTCCTTTCACTTACTTAGGTACTACCCCTTCTAGTCTAGGTAGTTCACCAAACCTTCATCCCTGAAGGTCTGAATCCTTGGTCAGCATGCTCTTTTCAGACTATAGCTTATCCATTTATCATCAAAATTGCACAGGGTCAAACCAAAAGATGCCAACTCTAGTCAATCATCGAAATGCCACAATTATAGCAGCTCTCTACCTCTACCTGGTGATCAAGGCCAATTATTCCCTATATGGTAATGCATTTCCTTGAATGCTGATCTTTGGACATGATGAGCCATACAGCCTACAGGTGCAGGGATAGAATACACAATTCCCCCAAGTGGGTCACTGGGAGTGTGGTAATCTGGGCCACTTCAACCCCTTAGGTCCTGGGCAATGTATTTTACCTGTTGGGGTCATAGCACCATATAACATTTGTTGAGTTTGAGTGTATTGCGTCCTAGATAGAGGACAGCATCTTATCTGTGAATGAGACTTAGCCTTCTTCCTCTATCAGCTGGCAGTAAAAGACTCACCATGTGACCACGTGTGTGCACTGAGAGACACCAGTGCAAGAGTGGTGAATGACATGGGGATTGGGGTCACCTGCTTATGCAAATTTGTGCCAATCCCAGATGTACCACTTCCATCTTACAATAGATTGCTGCTAGGCCACCAACCATATGACTTGGTGGATCTGGTAGATGGGCAGCTCTGACCAGATGGCCACTTAATGCCCCATGGTCAGGGTCCAGTGGCATACTAGGAACTGTGTTTCAAATGGAATATAGTTCTCTGATGCAGATATCAATTGCCTTGCTAGGTGCTATGTTATAATTCCCCTATAGGGATAAAATTGCCCTAAACTCCTATTTAGGCATCTGTTTCCTCCACAGCTATCTCTATCCTAGTACCCTCATATTGCCCAAGTAACCAGGCTGCTAGAGAAGCCTGGTCCTTCTGCATAGCCTCTTACTGCTCTACCCTTCCCACTCCACCTCCACCTCCCCCAGCAGGCAGGCTTCATTGTCATCTAATAAATGGATTCGAGAAATATTCCTAAGTGTGGAATTTGCTGCACCCCAAACCCAAAGAGGTCTATCAGGCATCGTGCTTCCTTCTTAGCAGTGGGAAGTACAAGATGCACGAATTTGTCCTTTACTTTGGAGTAGATGCCCTGGCATGCCCCAGACCTTAAAAACTGTACTGATGTGAGAGTCTCTGAACTTCATGGGTTATTTCCTATCCTCTGGAACTCAGACTTACTAAAACCTCCAAAGTATTTGTCTTGGCATTTATCTCTGTTGCTGGCCCTAGGATGTTATATTTTTTGTTTACAGTCTTGGGAGGAAGAGGGAAGCAGTTTCAGAGGCTTCCATTTGCCATTCCCCTCTGCGATAGATCTAACCTCACAGGCCAAGAAACCAGTGTGGAAGGCTTGTCAATTACTAGGTATGTCCATTCAAAATATCAACCTAGGGACCATTGAAGTAACCAGTACGTGGGCCTGTGGACTCAGTGATCCACTGTGAGTCAGATCTGGGCCAGAACTCCATTTATTCCCTAGCTCTCATATCTAACAGAGGGGTCATATTGCTTCAGGTCCCCAGCTACCAAAGTCAGCTTGAAGTTCAGTCCACTAGTCCTCAAAATGTCTGAGTATTTTCCTTTCCCCAGGACATAGTTACCCAAGTAAGTAGCTGTAGGTCCTTTTGGGGAGGGAAAGAGAGGGGAGGGTGGAATCATTACCATATTATACTTATCATGGTATTGTGGAATCCTCCTTCCTGGTGACCCAGCTTCTCCTCCAACCAATGGGTTCCAGATCTGAGAATCATCTCAAGTCTAGGAACTGAGCACGGGGTCATATTTATGTATGGGGTTACTGCCCTCAGTCTCCTAACCATCCACTCTTGATTTCTTTTGATTGTATAGATTGAGCAATACCCTTTTTGGCTGCCCTTCTCTTGCCCCTATGAATGCTATATTCTATTCATCATCTTCACAGCTCTCTGTGAGTCAGGTGCCGTGGCTGCCACTCTGACCTTATTGCTCATTAAAATAATTGCACCCACTTGTGTCTGATGGGAAAAAGAAGCTAAACTGGGGCTTTAGTTGAGTCTGTGAGATGCTCTGTAGCTAGGATGACGCTCCAGGGTTGTCCCTTATAGAGGCAAGCAGGTTGGGTTTTGTACCCCTGCAGCAACAAGTCAATGGTGTGAAATGTATACTTTGGGCTAGGCAGCTTCCTGTGGCCAAGGGAAATTCCTACTAGTGAGTCATAGCCACCACTCCTGCCATCGGGTGGACCATGCTTCAGGATCATGCCTTAGACCTAAAAGGAGTTTGAGTGACACACTACCATATCACTACAGGTAGGGAGAGAGGTAAGTCACAAAGCATCTATTTTGCCTGTGTGGACCATGGTGAGGGCATTATGTTCTGGAGCCAGGAGCTATAGCAGCTGTTTCCTGACTCTTTAGCTTTGATCATGTTGGAAGTGGCAGCTCCCTTAACTATCTAGCTCTGGAGCATTGTTTTGAGACATATCCTGAAAACTCAGAGTCTATTTTTTTAGCCCTCACAGTAACTAAGTGAACTTTCAACACCTTTAAATAAATCCCTTCCACTTAAACTAGTTAGAGTACATTCTGTCGTCTCAACTAAGAATACTGAACAAAGCTGGCATTTGATAGCCAGCATCTGTTCTGGTTAGATGAGGCCATGATGTCCTGGTCATTATATCAGTTGAAAACTGCATAAATTTTCACCTATACAGTCAGGTTTCTGGATTAAAGGCAAAGTCGCTAATTCATGCTATACGCTGAACTTCCCGGGACCCACAGCTCTCTCATGATTGTTGACGGACGTGGGGTCAGTGCCCAGTTTTGGAGACTGTGTGCTTAGATTACATATGTCCTTGGGGAAAAGCCTCTATTTCAAGATTTCACAAAATCGTGGTGTAATAAGCAAGATACCTCTGTGGCCACAGTCACTCAGGAGGCCTCAGTGCTTTAGGAAACAAGGACAATTGGCCAGTGTCCTTCAATATGCAGTCTAATCTTGAAAATACCACCTTATCTTGGTACCTTAGCATTTACTTTTGTCCAAAAGGGGTTTTCATTGGATTGGTATACTTCTATCCAAGAGGAACTGTTATTATTGGACAAAATTTCTAACCAAGACCTTGCAAAGACAGCTGGGTTTTCATGTGTTAGCTCTTGCTTTCCCCATTGATCCCTGTTTCAGCCAGTTAGAGCCAGGGAACAAGAGTCATCCTAAGACTCAGAGAAAACAGAGTATTTTGCTTTAAAATGTAGCAACTGTTGTTGGGCAGATAAGTGGGTTTTGTTCAGACCTAATGCTGAGCCATTTCCAGTGCTGAATCCTCCCAGAAAATGGTTTATGAGGTTTGGAGCCCCTGTCATATCAAGGTGAGCTGCAGCGTCCCATCCCTTTTCCAAAGCTCCTTCTATAAATCCACCTCTTTTCTCCAATGGCCTCGGATAAACTTAGTGTAGCATGCTTTGTAGAGAAGCCAATTTCTGGAGATGCACTCATTTGAAGGTACAGTCTGTGGAATCTTGTGTACATACTGGAGCACAAGAGGATGAATTGCATTCATTTTCTCAAAAAGGTAGTATTGTAAAGTACATTAAATCTTTTTAACAGTGTTTTCCAAATGCACTGGAGGAAAAGTTTGAAAAGTTACCTGGTCTTGTTAGATCTCTAAAAGCCGAGGCCCATTAAATCAGAATCTCTAGAAGCAAGGCCTGGGAAGCTGTGCATTCAACCAGGGCCCAAGAGGAATCTTATCAGAAAAGTTTAGGAAACCAAGCCCTTTGCTATCATCGCTCTCTCTGGCTGGTCTCATAAATGGTCTGCAGGTATCCTACACACTTCAGTGTCACAGATGGGCCCCCTGTATGGGTTAGTCAATTGAATGTGCAGAAAGTAGTTGTTAAACAAAACTTGATATTTAAACTATCCAAGGGAACTAATATCAGTGTGTTCTTTTTTTGCTTTGTTTTTAATCAAGGAGATGAGATAAACCTTGGTAGACAGACTAAAAGCAAATGTGCTAAAATATGACCACTTTATAACCAGTTCATGAATAATATTAGTGCCTAATCTTTTATCCTTTTTTTTTAAAGAATTTATTTATTTATTTGACAGAGAGAGACACAGCGAGAGAGGGAACACAAGCAGGGGGAGCGGGAGAGGGAGAAGCAGGCTTCCCGCTGAGCAGGGAGCCCAATGCGGGGTTCGATCCCAGGACCTGGGATCACGACCCGAGCCGAAGGCAGACGCTTAATGACTGAGCCACCCAGGCGCCCCTAATATTTTATCCTTTCATCCAGTATTCTTAGAAATCTCTCTGGCTTTTTTTCCCAATGAGAAATGATTCTGTAGAACGTGCACCAAATGCTAGGCTGTGTTCTTTGTTGTAAAGGCAGAGAGAAGTGTAGCTTGACAGTAATGAATGACCATATTACACAATTACTTAAATATGAGTCTTCAGCAAAATGAAATGACTTGAGGCTTTCAACAAATATTTAAGCTCAGTAAATAATGGCTTGTGTCAAGTTTGTTTATTAGCATGGGTAATTTGTTCTTAACTAGACATATTTTACACTTGAAGTAATGTTTTACTAGAACTACATAAAGCAAATGTGCAATTGATAATAAATATGTCACTACTGGTAAGTAAGTAATTCAGTGAAGTTAGTTGAAACCATGCTAGCTTAGCCTAGAGTATAGAATAAGAATCCACAAGTAACTAAAGTAGTTACCATCAAATTACGGTTACACCATCAAATAACGGTGTAAAAAAAGTCAACAGTAAAAGAAATAACATGGACAAAATGTGTGTGTGTGTCCAATTTATCAAGCGCCTATAACACACCTGACATGCCATACCCTTTCCCTGGAATTTTCCAGGGAGATATTGAACTGTTATTATAGACAAGGAAATGGAGGATCTGAAAGCTTAAGTAGTTTGTCCTATGACATACCATTAACTAGTGATAGAACTGAGGTCTAAGCCCAGGCAGAGCTGACCCTAGAGCTAGGCTTTTCTTACCAGTGTTTAAAATAGTGTTGTACAAGCATGGATTTTAGGGTCAGATATACTTTGATTTGTGTCCTGGCTCAGCCACTTACCAGATACATGATCTTGGTAAGATTGCTTAGCCTTAATAATAACAGCATCTACCACATAGAATTATTGTGAGGATTAAATGGGAAAACACATGGAGAAAGATAGCATAATGCCTGACACATAGCAAGCATGAAGTAAAGTTAGCTAATGTTATGATATCTCCAAGAAAGTCAGCACAGAATAATCAAATAGACTAAGAATTGAACACCATTTTCATACACAGTGGAGAAAGATATTATTTTTCTCTGTAATAGTTCAGGTAGATATGGACTGAATTTAACCAAGACTAGTTAAATACAGACTACAGATTTCTGATGCAGTCTTACTTACATGAAATTTTATTATATTTGAAAAATAGGTTTCATTTAATATAACTCAATAGTCCTGATTTAAACACCGGTTTTAGTAGTTCCTTCAAGGAGCTCACAGCCTTAATGACTGGGTATCAGGTGGTGGTAGGACAGAAGAGGGAGAAATGGGAGGCATCTAGAAGGGAAATAAATAGGGCTTCGGACTGACGGAATAGCTCGGAGGACCTAGTCTTACCTTTAACGCAGCAAACACTCCCGGTAAGCTGGGAACCCTGCCTCACAAACTGATGCAAAGTTAAGGGTAGTAAATGAAGAGGTAACACTTAAAAAGAGATATAAAGGATGGACAAAGGTGTGGGCCAGGCAGAGAAGTGTGGCAGATGCAAAGGGTTGAAGATAAAAGAGAGCACAATAGCCTGGCACAGAGACCATAAGTAGCTCCATCGGGCTGGAAGGCATAGGGGTGGGGGGCCACTGGGTGCAGAAAGGGCTATGGTAAAATGTTGGGCTACACAGGTTTGAAGGAATCCATGCATGAAGACTCTTGCATGCCCTTTATGCTCTATGTATGTGGTTTGTTACTGCAGCTGCCCATTAGAATCACCTGGGAAGTTTTCTAGGTCTACTGATGGAGTACTATATCTAAAAACATCTGGACTATTTGGGGCCCACCCTTTTACTGAGAAAACAGAAAATTAGACAAAATATTTTTAAAATCTGTTTGAACATCTGAGAGCTACTGAGAGTGTCAGCATTTGGAGGGCCAAGATCAAGAAAAGGGGGGAAGCCAAGAGTCATGATCTGACATTTGGGGCAATTGTTTCCCTCGGAGAACTGACTACCGGTTTCAATATCAGTGCCTGAGATATTGAGAAGTAGAATAGTTTTCAGTAGTTTCATAGGACTGGGGACAGAGGGTAGTGAAAATTGGAGTTCAAAGCCCACCAAGGTGGATTGGACTTGGTATACACCCCTGGATTTCATTTGGGATCCCCAAAATTTACACATTAGGAATAAGTATGGCTTGGAAATGAACCAGACCTCATAAAAACTGAAGCCTAGATTCGATTATCTCATTCCCTGGTTGGATTAAGGTGGTCTTATTCAAGTCTAGTTGCCTTTCAAAAGCAAAAATAAATGCTCTCTGGTGAAAGATAATGTTATATTATTAAGAGACTTAAATTATCTCCACAGTGTCCTATACACAAGATTCAACACTCAACCAAAACCAACAAACCATACAAAAAATACAAATCTTGACTGAAGACAAAGAAAAAAATATCTGACTAGATAAATAGATCCATACAATAGCTACTATAAAGTCCATGTCTGGAATTATCAGCTTTTTAAAAACCATGGTTAATATATTTGAGATATTAAATAACAAGAGTGGGAATTTCAGAAGGAATGGTGATTATAACAAATGTGAAACTGGAGATAATGAAAAATAACTGCAATTAAGACACCATAGATAGGTTTAACAGTAAGGTCAAAATAGTAAAAAATATAATAAAATATCTAAATGGAGGGGTAGAGAGACAGAAGTAGATAAAATAGATCAAGGAAACTAATACAAGGTTAACATTTCTAAAATTCAGGTAATTAGAATCTGAGGTAAAAAAGAAAGTGGTATTTGAAGAGATAACAGCTGTGAATTTTTTTTTTTTTTTGATGCGAGAAGTTCAACAAACCCCAAATGGGATAAATACACACACACACACACAAAATCACACAAAAGCACATCATAGTAAAATTTTTGAAAACCAAAGGCAAAAACAAACTCTTAAATAGATACAGAAAAAATGACATATTACCCTCAAAGGAATAATAATAAGACTATTGACTTGTCAGGAGAAAAACTGAAAGCAAAAACCCACAGAATAACATCTTCAAAGGTCTTAATGAAAATAAACAGCCAACTTATTAATTATGCTTTTTGTGAAAATACTCTTCAAAAACTAAGGCAAAGAATTTCACTTTGAAGAACCATGTAATAGGTTATGGAAGACCGACAATCCCATGGCAAAAATGAAATGCCACTACCCCCTGTTAGAATGTCTAACACTTAAAAACTGACCAAAGTGAATGTTAACAATGATGCAGAGCAACTAGAAATCTTATACATTACCGTCAGAATGCAAAATGGTACAGCCCCTTTGGAAAAGTTTGACAGTTTTTTTATAAAGTAAAACATACATTTATCATATGACCCACTAGTCTCATGCCTACATATTTACCCAAGACAAATGAAAACTAATATTCACATAAAAATCTGTATGTTAATATTTACAATGGCTTTATTCATAATCACCAAAAACAGGAAACAACCAAACATCAATCAACAGGTGAATGGCTAAACAAACTCTGGTATATCCATCCATACAATAGAATATTACTCAGCAATAAAAAGAAAAACTATGGATTTTCACAACATAGATGAATCCCAAATGCATTATGTTAAAAGAAGCTAAACTCAAAAGGCTACATTTTGTATTTCTTTGATAAAGAAAAAGGCGATCCTATAGGAGCGGGAAACAGATCCATCATTGCCAGGGGCTGAGGGCTGGAGAAAGGACTGACTATAGAGGAGTATAAATAATAGTACCCTGGAAAATATTTAACAACAAACTTTCCAAATAAAAACTTTCTGATATGTAGCACTTGCCAATTACCCTAGTATAAATATTCCTACCATGGCCAGTTTTAAGCTGATGCGGGAATACTGAACATAATGTTGGGAAGAAAATACAGTATTCCTATCACATAGATACAACAGAAACAACTTCACAACCATAGATAATAGAGCAGTCTAAAGTAATTGGGGGGAAGCAGTGCATTAGTACTTATTACCTTTTTAAAAATATAATGTGTTGAATTCTAGGCTTATGTAATTTAACTTTAGGTAATGACTGCTTTTAACAACTAACTTAGAAAATCCTTTAAAGTTTAACAATCAGCTTTCACAAGCTGCTACAAGCTGGCCCCAACACATAACCAGGCACAACGGAAGTCTCTTAATTTTACTAGGTGTGAATTCTAGCTCAAAATAACCTAACTGCAAAATACGCATATATCCTTTGACCCTTTGAAATCAATTCTAGGAATCTATCCCAGTTATGTTCAAACCTGTTCACCATTAACTTTAATAATAAAATTGAAATTAACCTGAGATCTGTAAGTTGGATAATAAATTGTTGTATATCCATACAAGAAAATATCTTAGCAGCTAGAAAAACTGAGGCATGAAAAAGTGGTTGTTTCTGGAAGGGTGGCTGAGGGTTAAAAGTTAAGAAAGACTTACCTCATCAGTACATTTTAAAATTTTACATGTGCATATATCACTTTTTCAAAAGATACAGGAGACTTAAATTGATTTTAATCAAAACAAAATAAAGACATTTTCTAATAAACAAACATTCCTGAGATAATATTTGACCAGCACACCTTCACTTACACTGTCTGCAAGCACAGACAGTGTACAATGCCCTCAGGTACTGTCTCATGCATCACTCCCACTCTAGGAATGAGGAGATGGAGGCTCAGAGACTGAAAAACTTTCCCAGAGGCACACAGCAAGGACGTGTGGCTCTGGGACTTGAAAATGCACACTCTTACTAGCTTTACTACCTTGCGTTGCAGGAGAGTGCTGGGAAGGTCTAGGAAGCTTTAGCAGAGCAGTGGCAACTAAAGCTAAGGGGAACCAGAAAGACCCGGAGAGGGAGTTTGAAAAGAGAAAGACAAAGAATCAAAAATCAGACCTTGGAGACACCAACGCTTAGGAGGTGGAGGAGGCTGAGAACAGGAAAGGAGTGGTCAGAAGGAAACTATATGACTTAACGTGACTTATTGCAAAAATGTTGAGAGAAAATACATTTGTGGGGAAAATTACTTTTTTTCTCTGTTACTTGAACTGAGTTATTCAGACCTTGTCCTGATTTTCTGAAACACTGTTGCCACACCTGTGGACACATACATGTTGGAGCACATTGAGCCCAAAACCACGCCTGAGATTCTGGCTTTTCTAGGTCCTGCTCTTCAACAATTATAAAAGTACTGCCCTCCACTAGCATTTCAGCCGGCAACCGGACATGAGAAGTTGAACAACTCTCTATCCCGTGGTCACCTAATCTTGGACAATTTAGGATAAGCTGTGAAGACTTAATCCATGGCTTCTTGTCTTTCTACCTTCAGTGTGAGAAAGGATAAAGAATGATAGTAACTCATTGTCCCACAAAGACAACGGAACAGGTAAGATACTGTGTGGAAATAACCCAGTGTGAGGAAATCAGGAACAGCCGGGCTCAGCACAGGGCACTTATCTACGTCCTTTTTGAAAGGCAAGTCAGAACATCCCAAGAGGAGAGCAGCCAGGATACACAAACTTCCAGAACTCCCAACTCACCAGCAGGAGACCCGGCTTGTGCTGGGAAAACTTGAGTCACCAGAGAGTATTTAGTTCTCCAAGTGAGTAGCAAAATTGTGCTAATGAGGTCTTTAACACCTGTACTCCAACCAGCAGCTGAGTCTGAGCAGGACCAGGTGGGGCAGCCAACAACTTAGAGGTGGCCGAAGGGGGCTCAGAAACAGAAGTAGAAATCGCCATTCCTATCACCATTCCTGCTTGGTAGGATGCAGGTATTTGTTTCCCGTTTTATGCTTTTCTCTGTTTTCCACATATGAATGTACATTTATACGTCAAATCAGAAGTGTTAATTTGAAAAACAAAATACTGCATTCAGTTTTTCTTCCCCAGTTATTCATTCCCTGGTCACTTTTGTCTCTGAGTGCCTAACGGTTCAGGCACTAGATGCAGCTCTGATTCAGCCAACTGTCACCTCCAGAAAGTTCTCATTCCCACAGCTACAGCAGGAGAGATGGGATGCAGGAAGAGAAGATATCCTTCCAGGCCATCCCTCGGCATGCTTTGGTCTTGTTTCTGCATATTTCTTTACTCTGAGAACTAACGAAGACTCCTTCCAAGTACCACTATGTCCTTTCTCCCCAAAATACTCCCTATTTCTTGCCTCTTCCCCACTCAGGTTCTGACAGAGCCAATAGACAAATGAAACAACTTATTAATCTAGGTAAGTAGCTGAAAACTAGAAAAGGCAAGATTTCAGGTAAACTGGATAGGAAAAGCTGACTTAGAACCAAAGGTAAATGTGAGGCTTCCTACCTTGAATCTGAGTCTTGGATTCTGTGTGTTGAGAAGTCCCACAGAGAGAGGGAGAAAGGAACTCCACCAGCTCCTGCAGGGCAGACTCTGAGGCTAATGACCCACTGGGGCACAGGTGGAACAGCAGGAGAGAGGCCCATTTGCAGCCCTGCCCCCCCCCGACGAATGTGGTCTGATAAATTTCAAACTCAGGCCAATCAAATTAATGACTCCTTCTATAATGAGAACATTGAGGAGGTCCCCAGGTGGGCAGAGTACCCCTCATATTCGATGGGCTGGGGCAGGAAGAGGGGACTGAAGGAATTTCCTTTTTCTGTATCTCCTCTTCCCAACAGAGACTGAAAACCATTGTAGAGACCCCTACGACTGGATTCTTCAGCCCAAGTGGTTGAAAATTTTTCCTGAACCAAATCCTCCTTTCAATAAAAATATAAATGTCATAAAACTGTATCTTTATAACAAACTCGTAACTGAAACTTCCGACTCCTTTCAGCTTCAAATCTGGCTTCTATAGAAACCTGTTAAAAACTGTATTCTACCAACCAGTTTTCAAAAATAGGAAAGGTATTTCATGCTATGATTGCATGTCATAAGGGCTGTGCATCAGGAGCAAGACAAAAGCTTAAAATGAAAATGGTCACTATTTACTTTTTCTAAATTGAGTGTAATAGGTTACAAATCTATTACTGGATTTTTAAACAGGACTCTCAGAAGTTATGGTAAATTAGTAGCTTACAGTCAAGTGTCTATTGGCAATTAATGTCAGCTTTCAAATCAGTGTTACTTACATTTCGTATTACATTTACATGTATTAAGTAATCAAATATTTATGTTTACTGCTCAATGCTCTTATAAATGCTCACAAGCATCCTGATTAATTACACAGCACTGCTCTGGCAAACATTTCTTGTTGTGAAGATATTTAGGTATGTGTTTTCACAGTATAAGTGTGCAATGCCTGTCTTGTCTAATGTTTACACACTGTGCTAGAAAAGCTGGTGCAAATAGACACAGTGTCTGGTGTAAATAGACACATACTCTAATTAAACAGAGGTGGTTTTTTTTTTTTTTATTTGAGAGAGAGAGAGTGAGAGAGAGAGCGCAAGAGGGGGTAGGGTTAGAGGGAGAAGCAGACTCCCCGCCGAGCAGGGAGCCCGATGCGGGACTCGATCCCGGGACTCCGGGATCATGACCTGAGCCGAAGGCAGTCGCTTAACCAACTGAGCCACCCAGGCGCCCCAAAACAGAGGTGGTTTTGGCCTTCAATTGAATTGGATTGAACTCACAGGAAACACTGATTAGTTGGAATAGGGGCAAAATTTTTTCTAGTGATTCTTGGGATTTGGTTAATGAAAATAGCTTTTGGAATTGACGGGGAAACAAATTTATGCAAAAATAAATGTCTTTTCTTTAACTTCAAGAACTGGAAACTTCTTAATGCCTAATATTTAAAAAGCATAAGCAAACAAAAAGATGTTGTTTCATCCATACTGAACTAATTAATTTCAGCTGTGTTTTGAGACGTCCTCAAGCCACTTATGATATTGGGATAATTTAAACAGCAAAACTTCTATTGAGGTGAAAGTGAACTTGGGGTGTTAAGAGGTTCTCTATGATGTATGTACTGCTTTAGACTTTTAAAAATCTCCTATCATGCCCTGAATACATTATCTTTTCCCCATTTTAATTCTGAGGAAAGTGATTCACAGCAGTAGAATGTCCCACAGCAAGTGAATGACAACTCAGTCAAGTACAGGGTTCTTCATTCTCAGACTATGGCTTTCTTGCACTAGGCCAGTGGTTGACAAATTCTTTGATGTCATGGAAATCTTTGTCATCATGTCATGAAATCTCATCAAGAAGACTAATATTTAAAGCGGAGTAAGTCTGCTTGATAATTCCAAGCCAATTTCAGTGCTTCCGTCAATTTTCAAAATGCTTACCAGATTGCAAGAATTTCCAAGAAAAAGGATTTTTCCCTACTTTATCTCCAAAAGAAATGGAACTCAAAAGCTTTCTAGGGCGCCTGGGTGGCTCAGTTGGTTAAGTGATTGCCTTCGGCTCAGGTCATGATCCTGGAGTCCCGGGATCGAGTCCCGCATCGGGCTCCCTGCTCAGCGGGGGGTCTGCTTCTCCCTCTGCCCTCTTCCTTCTCGTGCTGTCTCTCATTCTCTCTCTCAAATAAATAAATAAAATCTTTAAAAAAAAAAAAAGCTTTCTAAAAGCTCCTTCGGCTAAAGGTCTCATCACTGCTGATGGGCAGTGCCATTACCGGGCAGCGTAATGCCCGGGCCCTACATGCATTTCAGCAGAATCTGAAGATGGGAAGCTCACCTGTAGCATTTCTCCAGGTCCGGACCTTGCATTTTGGACCATGCAGAAAAACGTCCAAAAGGATACCTAACTGAATCCCTTCCCTTAACCACCAGTTAATACATCCTTTCCTGAACAGTCTTGAACAGAGAAAAGAAGGCAAGAAGAAACCCAATATATATGAGTGTCTGCTGTGGGCCAGGCAAGAGTATGCAAGATGATTTCCATATCACATTTGGCCTTGTGAACTGGATAGTTTTGTTCCCATTTTACGAAGGGGGAAAACAGGACTCAAAGAGGCTTCAAAGATTGCCCAGGTGACTCTGTTAAGAGTCGGGACTTCAATCTGGGCACATCAAAATTACTAAGCCCATGTTCCTTCCACAATCCCATCCCTTAGCCTCTCCATGCCGGTGTCTCTCATAATCACCAGAAACAACAGAGTATTGGGCATAGTTTTCTATTATAAGGTACCTTTTTATTATAAAAGCCAGGTCTCCTCAGTTAGTAGACTATATGCACACTTTGAGGCATTCAGACCATGATAGATTTTGCTTTGAACAATGTCTAATACACAGAAGAGAGTTCCCTAGTTTAATTCCCTCTTTTCACAATGGTAATACTGCATGCCATTATAATCTGCATTTATGATTACATGCTATCCTATTTATCTACTCGAAAGACACTGATGGGTATCACTAACAAAAATACCTCTCCATCTATTACAGGATGGTCTGTACTGATAAGACACACAGATCTGTTAGCTTGAGTTTTGTTTGATTAGGAGAAGCAATTACTCAAATCAAGGACACAGATGCCATTCATGGACAGGGAGATTCTTTGGCAGGAGAGGATGACACGTTTCTAAATACATTCATTGAATTCTCTGTTCTTGAGATTTCATGGCTATGGATGATCCTTTGTATCAGGTCATCCAAAAAAACATACCAGAGCTGTAATTTCTGAATGCACTCATGATGAATTTCCTCTTTCTGAGTAGCTCTTTCTGGAAGAGTTCCTGGAGGTATATATCATTTGATTTCACAATAGCAAGTGCACTTGCCCATACCAAAAAAAGAAGAGGAAGAGGAAGACAAAGAAAAAGAAGGAGAAGATAGAATTATTGTTTTTCATTATGTGTAATCTTTTTTTTTAATCCAGTTTTTTCTCTGTTCTTTCCTCTGTGATAACAGTAATATTAGGAGACAGGACATTTTGGCAATTTCTTAGAATATAATCCTTTTTCCCCAAAATATTAAATTGTACTTGGCATTAAAACGACAGCAGAACACTGATATCAAATAATAAGCTTGGGGAATATCTATACAGACACACGCATAGTTTGAATAAAAGGATGTAACTCCTTGTTTCCCAAAAGTGGAGATTGTCTAGTTGGAGGAAGGAACCTGAATTTGCCCCACTCAGCCTTCTCTCCTGTCTTAGCTCAGGCTACTACCACAAACTGCCATAGGTGGTTTAAACAACAAACACTCATTCCTCACTGTTCTGGAGTCAAGGAAGCCCAAGATCAGGGTGCAAGCAGATTCATTGCCTAGTGAGAACCCACCTTCCTGGTTTTAACACATCTGCCTTCCTGCTGTATCTGGTGGAGAGAAAGAAAGGGCTCTGGTCTCTTCTTCTTTCAAGGACACTAATCCCATCATGGGGGTGGGCTCCAGCCTCATGACTGAATCAAATCCTAATTAACTCCCAAAGGCTCCACCTCCAAATACCATCACATTGGCGGTTAGTGCTTCAACTTATGAATTGGGAGGGGGAGGGGGGAAATAAACATTCAGTCCATAGTACCTCCCCTCCTGTTCCCTACTTTTCACTGCCCTGCCAAGGGACTCTACAGAGCCAGATTGGGAAACCCCTATTCTCCCCATTGACTCTTCTTTCAGAAGAACATTCCCTGGATAACAAAGTGTTCTCCCTTTCCTTTGTTTTAGCAGACACATAGCCTTGCAGAACCAAAGCACCCAATCTAACGCCCTACCCAAGTTCCAGAATAGTTTCCCTTCAAAAAACTGGAATTCTGAAGGTGGCCTCAGGGGAAAGGGGGATGGGAGGGAAGAAAGTTGGAATAACAGCAATTTTTTTTTCATTTTTTAAGGCCCCTTTTGTTGCTATAATATTTTCTTTTTCCCATAAGGAAAAACAGAATAGTTTGGTGCATATTTTTAGTAAATTTAAAAATAATTTTCAATATTACAAAAGAATTTGTGCTCATTTAACTTGGTACAAATAAATTAAGGCTGTGTCTCTGAACCAAACTTTGGGTTTTAAAAAACTTGAAAAAGCCTAGCTATTTTGGGATACACACAACAAGCTGCAACTCCTCATGGCCAGGGATTGCTAATTAGAAGGTTCTGTGATGTTTCAAAAGTATGAAAAGCCCTGTGCTTTGGAAACTATTGGCAAAAAAAAAAGTTAAAAAAACAAAACAAAACAAAAACAATTGGCAGGGTCAGAGTGATGGACATCTGCCTGCGTGAGGGAGCCTAAAGCAAAGGATCTGGCTCAAAGGCATGAGAGGGGTGTTTTCAGATCCTGCTTGAGCCTTCCCCTCACGCTTCCTTGTATAGCTCCAGCCCTTAGGAAGTTTGTCAGGACTGGAATGTCCAGAAGGAAGGCTGCCCCTGTCTACTTGAACTCTGCATGCTCCTTAGGCTTGCAGTGAAGTTGCAACAGCAGATCTCGCGGGGGCAGGGGGTGGTTGTAACAAGCAAACTGTTAATAAAAGGAGTGAGAGGATACTAAAATTTTTAGATAATAAACTTAAAAACAGGAAGAGTCCATTCCAAGTTATCCCTATAATAATACCTCTTTTGTTCACATGTGTCCTAGGGCACTTTCCCGAGGAGGGGATAAGGTAGTGGGGTTTCAGCCAGCACCTGCAGAACTGCACCTCACTCACGGTCTATTTTATGGATGCAGCAGCCTGCAGTCTATGCTCATGGGACTAAGTCATTCAGTGGATATTGTCCACCACATACGACCGCAGAAATAAAGATTTAGAACTGCCAAGTGATGAGACGCCTAGATGTCTGCCTTCTCTCCACACCGTGAGTTTGCAATCTCTGAGAATTTTGCTCTGAGGACTCTACTTCCAGAGGCCACAAACACATGAGTCATAAGAAATAGCTAAAACCTGAGGAAATTTTACCTGCTAATCCCCACCATTTAATTCCCCTAGAGAATTCTAGTGGAACCTGAATAAAATTAAGCTGAGGTTCCCAAGGGAATTACAGGGGGCCACATTCTCAAATGGGAATTTATACACCTGTTTCGGGCAGCCTTTTGACTCTGTCCCTAATCTATTTTTCTACTAACTCTTCTTGTTATAAGAATAGCTTACCTTATTTGAATAAAAACTGATAGTGTATTATCGCCCTAAGAGAGGATAGCTATTTAAAATTTATTATGACCACTCTTCTTGTAAAGCAAGTAATTGTATACTGCCTTAACTTTTCTATTTGTTTATAAATGCGGAATTTCATGCATTTTGTTGGCTTAAATAAAAGCATCTCTATATTGTAAACAAGCCCATGAAATCTATGGTTTATTGAACACTTGATTAAAAATGAAAATTTTCATGCCCTTTGTTCAGTGAGATGAAAGTGTCTGTGCCTTAAATAAATAAACACAGATTCTAAGGAAAGCATGAGACTGAACAGTGGAGACCTGGACTCCTTTGTTTTGTGGCACAGGAGTGGCTTGTGTGGGGGAGGGGGGAGTTCTCAACAGGGCAAGTTTAGAGAGTTTTGCCACCTTCAGAGAGTTTTGCCACTTTAGAGAGTTTTGCCACTTTAGAGAGTTTTGCTTGAAGCTCATGTGCAAATCCATCTGTAGAATAGAATCTTGCTTTCATTCCAGAAAGATAGCCCTCTCTGCACCAGAGCAGCTGTTTCCCTGTGGTGGTCATGAATGCCTCCACAAACACACATGGAGGTCAGTGGCCAGACTTTTGTCCTGCAGGGCAAAGCTAGCCCTCTCATAGCTGCTGAGCCCTGGGACCTATTCCTCAGGCAGGAAGATCGATCACGAGGTAGTTTATTTAGTCAGAGGATCATGGGTGAGTCAGGAGACAAGGAAATTCAGAAACCAAAGTCAAAAGTGATTGTGTATAGAAGAGGAAACCAGCTGCACCTGGCAGTCTGCTCCCAAATCAGAAAGGGCTGTAATGGAAAACGGATGCGTTTCTAGAAAATCCACCTCCCGTCCCCCACGGCCAAATCTGCTGCCCTCTTCACAGGGCGTCAATGTATTAAGTTTGGCAGCTCTTGTAGAGCTTGCCATGCCAGGGAGGTTATTAAAACTGAACTGAAATGGTTTCATAACTCAAACTGGAAACAAGAGTGAGGAAAATGCTAACACCAAAGTGACAGACCAGAACGAAAGAGAGCTAGATTCGTAGGCTCTCTGGCTCATGTTTCAGGAGGTTCCACGTGTTAAAATAGGCTGCAAAGTTAGCTAAATAAAACAGAGTGCCAAGTGAGACATTTAACACCCTTGAAAAGGGGCTTACCAATGAGAGGGTTCCATGATTCATACTATTGACTAAGCTTCACTTTTAGGAGTCTGAAGACAAGATTAATTATAACTACATCCCCTAAAATATCTGCTGCATAGAAGGGGATTTTAACGCCCCCACCTCCTCCAACATCCTAATGATTTTCATTGATCTGAAGGATCTCAAAGGTATTTTCTGCTTCTCAAGGATGAATGTCCCCCTCCTCACCAGCCCCAGTAGGGAGTACCAGAGATTGGAAAAGCAGATGAGTGATGTGTTCACTGTCACATATTATAGCCTTTAAGAGTATGTATTGTAATGAGCACTGGGTATTATATAAGACTGATGAATCCCAGACTTATACCCCTGAAACAAATAATACATGATATGTTAATCAATTGAATTTAAATTTTAAAAAAAGGCCAAATCCTTTTTGGAAAGACATACTAATTTCAGAGTAATACAATTAAAAACACTTGCTAAAATTTTTGAGGGGCTGATGCTAGCAGCAGAGTACTTCAGGAGAGCTACCAATAGGCTATACTTATTCTTCCTGGTGGTTTTGTGTGTATCCAGATAGCTATTACGGCAAAAACATCAGCTATCATCTCTGGGATGCCCTCAGTTGAAAAGCAGCAAATGACTTTCATCTTTGAAGCCAAAATAGAAGTTTTCAGGCCCACTGAAAAGGGGAGTCATAGGCTTCATCCATGGTAATACCAAGTCATGACGTGCAGCTCAGTGGAGAGAAAGGGCTGAATGTGCGATGCCAGTGGCCATGGCCAAAAATGGTGGTAAGAATTATCATTATAAAGAAAATGGCAGGGGGGAGTGCCTGGGTGGCTCAGTAAGTTGGGCGTCCAACACTTGATCTCAGCTCAGGTCTTGATCTCAGGGTCGTGAGTCCAGGCCCCACGTTGGGCTCCACACTGGGCATGTTAAAAACAAAAACAACAACAAAAACAAAGAAGACAGGGAGTGTCACAGCTAATGGTCAAAAGCTAATGTTCTTTGTGGCTTCTTGGGACAATTCAGTGACTATTTTATTCATTTCAATAATAGACATTTTCTATATTCACTTGTTTTCCCATAAATTTTCATCTCCCATTCAGCAGTAAATCTTGGCAGCTCTGCCTTCAAAATGTATTCAGATTCCAATATTTATCACCATTACAACACTATGGTGATCAAGCATGATTATATCTCACCTGGATTATTGGAGTACCCTCCCATCAGTTTTCCCTGAACCTAACCAGCCTCCCTGGGGCTAGTTCTCAGTGCAGCATCCAGCGTGATCCACAGACATAGAGGAGCTCTGTTGAGAAGCTCACCAATGGGAAAGGATTTGGGGGAAATGGTGCAGTAGGAAGCACCAGGAATCTGTCTCCTCATCTAGACAACAATTACACTAGCAGAAAGCTGCCTGAAGTAACTATTTTGGAACTCTGGAAGATATGGAGAAAGTCAAGAAAATGATGTGTGAACAAAATGGAAATATCAATAAAGAGACAGAAAACCAAAAGAAAAGAAAATCCAAAAAGAAATTCTGGAGCTCAACAGTACACTAAAGGATACGAAAAGGGATTCAAAGGCAGATTTAAGTAGGCAGAAGAAATTATGGGCATAAGATAGGACAATGGAAATTGTTGAGTCTGAGGAACAGAAAGAAAACAGATTGAAGAAAAGTGAACAGAGCCTAGAGGCCTGTGGGACACCATCACGTGGACCAAAATATATGCATTGTGGGAGCCCCAGAAGGAGAAGATAGAGGCAGAAAAAGTATTTGAATATACAAAGGCTGAACACTTTCCAAATTTGACACAAGACATGAATATAAACAATCAAAAAGCTTAATGAACTCCAAGTAAAATGAACTCAAAGAAATCCACACTGAGACATATTATAATCAAACTTTCAATAGACAAAGACAAAAAAAGAATCTTAAAAGCAGCAAGAGAGAAACAATTTGTCACATACAAGTGACAATTCCTCATGAAGGAATAAAATAATTACCAAATTTCTCACCAGAAATTTTGGAGGCCAGAAAGCAATGGGCTGATATATTTGAGGTGCTCAAAATAAAAAGCTATAACCAAAAATCCTTTATCTAGCAAAATTGTCCTTCAGGAGTGAGGGAGAAATTAAGATAATCCCAGATAAATAAAAGCTGAGGGAGTCATGACCACTAGACCTGCCCTGCAAGAAATGCTCAAGGGAATCCTGCATAGTGATGAAAAGACACTACAAGTAACTAGAAGAAATATGAAGAAATAAAGATCTCAATAATGTCAAATACATGGGCAGTTATAAAAACTAGTATTATTGTAGCAATGGTTTATAACTCCATTGTTTTTGTTTTCAGGATTTAAGAGACTAAAATATGTTTTAAAAATGATTAGTCTAAAAGCAAGTATCATTGTAGCTTTGGTTTGTTGCTCCCTACATAATTTTAAAGACTAATGAATATAAAAGAATTATTAAATTATGTTTTTGAGCACACAATGTATAAAGATGTAATTTTGTGACATTAACAACTGAAAGGGGTGGGAACAGAGCTGTAAAGAAGCAGGTTTTATATGTTAAAAAATATTATACTATTACTTAAAAACTATTCTTGAAATTAAGCTGGTATAAATTCAAATTGGAATGTAATAATTTTAGGATATTAAATGTAATCCCTATGATAGCCAAAAAGAAAATAGCTATGAATATGCACAAGAAGAAATGAGAAAAGAATTTAAATGTTTCACAATAAAAAAACAATCAACTAAATGCCAAAGAAGACAATAATGCAGGAAATGAGGAACAAAAAAGCTATAATGCATATAGAAACCAAGAACAAAATGACAGAAGTAGGGCCCTCTTTATCAGTAATTACTTTAAATGTAAATAGATTAAACTCTCCAATCAGAAAAGAGATTGGCATAATGAATAAAAACATATGATCCAACTACATGTTGTCTACAAGGAGCTCACTTTGGATCCAAAGCCACAACTAGATTGAAAGTGAGGGGATGGAAAAAGATATTCCACGCAAATAGTAAACAAAAGACAGTAGGGGTGATTATATTAATGTCACACAAAATAGTCTTTAAATCAAAAAAGATTTCAAGAGGGAAAGAATGACATTATATATTAATAAAAGGTTCAATATAGCAAGATATAATTATTATAAACATTTATGCACCTAATAAAAGATTAGCAAAATACACGAAGTAAAACCTGAAAGAACTGAAGGGAGAAATAACATAATAATACTTGGAGACTTAAATATCCTATTCACAATAATGAACAGAACAATCAGATAGAAGATAAATAAGGAAATAGAGGACTTAACACAATGAACCAAGTAGATCTATCAGGCATATATAGAATGCTATAAACATGCTTCTCAACATCACATGGAACATTTTCCAGGATAGGCCATATATTAAGCCACACATTAAGTCTCAATAGCTTTAAAAAGATATTATACAACATATCTTCTCTAACCACATTGAGATGAAGTTTGAAGTGAAACAGAAGTAAACTGGAAGATTCACAAATTTGTGGAAATTAAAAACATTCTTAAAAACCAATGCATCAAAGAGGAAATTACAAAGAAAATGCAAACACAACATACCAAAATGTATGGGGCACAGCAAAAGCAGTGTTAAAGGGGAAATTTATAGCTTTATTTTAAAATCTTACAGTAAAAAAACAAGAAAGATCTCAATCAATAATCTAACTTTATAGCTTAGGGAACCAGAAAAAGAAGAACAAACAAAACCCAAAGCTAGCACAAGGAAGACAATAATAAAGACTAGTGCAGGGCGCCTGGGTGGCTCAGTCGTTAAGCGTCTGCCTTCGGCTCAGGTCATGATCCCAGGGTCCTGGGATCGAGTCCCACATCGGGCTCCCTGCTCAGTGGGAAGCCTGCTTCTCCCTCTCCCACTCCCCCTGCTTGTGTTCCTGTTCTCGCTGTCTCTCTCTGTCATATAAATAAATAAAATCTTAAAAAAAAAAAAAAGACTAGTGCAGAGATATAAGAAATAGAGAAAAGAGAAACAATAGGAAATATCATTGTAACCAAAAGTTGGTTCTTGGAAAATATCAATAAAATTGACAAACCTGGGGCGCCTGGGTGGCTCAGTTGGTTAAGCGACTGCCTTCGGCTCAGGTCATGATCCTGGAGTCCCGGGATCGAGTCCCGCATCGGGCTCCCTGCTCGGCAGGGAGTCTGCTTCTCCCTCTGACCGTCCCCCTCTCATGCTCTCTCTCTCTCTCTCTCTCTCATTCTCTCTCTCAAATAAATAAATAAAATCTTTAAAAAAAAATTGACAAACCTTTAGTTAGATGGATAGATGGACTAAGAAAACAAGAGAAAAGATTCAAATTACTACAATCAGAAATGAAAATAGGACATCATTACCAATGCTACAAAAATAAAAAGGAGAATCACTAAATTCTATTCCATCCCTGAAACTAATAATACAGTACATGTTAACTAAATTGAATTTAAAAAATATATAAAACAAAAATAGTTTAGGCACAGTGGGATAAAAAGAGAGCTACAAATAATTGTATACCAAAAAATTGGATGACATAGATGAAATGGACAAATTCCTAGAAACACAAAATCTAACAAAACCAAATCACAAAGAAATAGAAAAAGAATAAACCTATAATTAGTAAGGGGATTGAATCAGTCATCAAAAATCTCCCTACAAATAAAAGCCCCAGACCTGATAGCTTCACTGGTGAATCCTACTGAACATTTAAGGAAGAACTATACCAATTCCTGTCAAACTTTACCAAAAATAATTGAAGAGGAGGGTGCACTTCCAAATTTATTCTATGAGGCCACCATTATTCTGATTCCAAAGCCAGACAAAGATACCACAAGAAAAAACTACAGACTAATATCCCAATGTACATTGACAGAAAAATCTTCAAAAAAATACTAGCAAACTGGATTCAGCAGCAAATTAAAAGGATTATACACCATGACCAAGTGGGACTTATTCCTGGAATGCAAGGATGGTTCAACATACAAAAATCAATCAATGTAATACATAACATTAACAGAAAGAAAGGAAGGAAGGAAGAGAGGGAGTGGGGGAGGGAGGAAGAAAGACGATAATCTTGATTGATGCAGAAAAACATTTCACAAAATAATAAAAAATACTCAACAAACTAGGAACAGAAGAAAACTACCTCAACATAATAAAAGCTCTATATAAAAAAAATTACAGAAAACATCATACTCAATGGTGAAAGACAGTTTTTTCTCTAAGATAAGGAACAAAATAAGACTGTTTGCTTTTGCCATTCTGTTCAACATAGTACTAGAAGTTCTAGCCAGAGAAAGGCAAAAAAGAAAAAGAAAAGGCATCCAAATCATAAAGGAAGAAGTAAAATTATCTCTGTCCACAGATGATATAATCTTACATGGAAAAAAACCTAAAGATTACACACACACACACACACACACACCACAACACATAAACTGATAGAACTAATAAATTCAGCAAAGTAGCAGGATATGTCAACATACAAGAATTAGTTACACTTCTATACACTAACAATGAACAATCTGGAAAGGAAATTACCAAAATAATTCCATTTACAATAGCATTAAAAAGAATAAAATAATTAGGAGTTAACTAAGGAGATGAAAGACTTGTATAAGGGCACTACAATGCATTGCTAAAAGGAATTACAGAAGATAAATAAATGGAAACTGATCCCATGTTCATGGATTGGAAGACTTAATATTATTAAGGTGTCAATACTACCCAAAATAATCTATAGATTCAAAAGAATCTCTATCAAAATCCCAGTGACTTTTTTTGCAGAAATAGAAAAACTCATCCTGAAATTCATATGGAATCTCAAGAGACCCTGAATAGCCAAAACAATTTTGAAAAAGAAGAAAAAAGCTGAAGGACTCATGCTTAACTGTTTTCAAAACTTACTACAAAGCTACAGTAATCAAAACAATGTAGTATTTGCATAAAGACAGATATATGGACCAATGGAATAGAATAGAGAGCCCAGAAAGAAACCCTCACGTGTATGGCCAAATGATTCCTGATAAGAGTGCGAAGACCAGGGGCACCTGGGTGGCTCAGTCATTGAGCATCTGCCTTCAGCTCAGGTCATGATCTCAGTGTCCTGGGATTGAGCCTGGTGTCAGGCTCCCTGCTCAGCAAGAAGTCTTCTTTTTTCTCTCCAGCTCCCTCCTGCTTGTGTTCCCTCTCTCACTGTCTCTCTCTGTCAAAGAAATAAATTAAATCTTAAAAAAAAAAAAAGAGTGGAAAGATCATTTAATGAAGAAAAGACAAGCTTTTCAATAAATGATGCTGGGAAAACTGCATACAAAAAAAAAAAAATGAAGTTAGACCTTTATCTAACACCATATACTAAAAGTAACCCAAAATTGACCAAAGACTTAAATGGAAGCCCTAAAACTATAAAATTCTTAGAAGAAAAAATACATCAAAACTTCATGACATTGAATTTGGTTATGATTTCTTAGATATGACACCAAAGGCACAGGCAATGAAAGAAAAACCTAGACAAATTAGACTTCATGAAAACTTAAAAATGTAGTACATCAAAAGACACTATCATCAGAGTAGAAAGACAACCCACAGAATGGGAGAAAATATTTGCAAGTTATATATGTAATAAGGGATTGACAACCAGAATATATAGAGAACCCTAAAACTCAACAACAAAAAGCAAACAACCCTATTAAAAAGTGGGCAAAGTACTTGAATAGATATTTTTCCAAAGAAGATATGCAAATGACCAATAAGCATTTGAAAAGATGCTCAGCATCACTAGTCATTAAGGAAATGCAAATCAAAACCATAATGACTCATTAGAATACTCATTAGAATTGTAACTATAAAAAAACCCCAGAAAATAACAAATGTTGGTGAAAATGTGGAGAACTGTGTGCCATTGGTGGAAGCTAAAATGGTTCGGGTCGCTATGGAAAACAATATGGCAATTCCTCAAAAATTAGAAATAGAATCACCATATGATCTAGTAATTCTACTTCTAATTATATGCCCCAAATCACTGAAAGCAGAGTCTGTAGATCTGCATGTACCCATATTCACAGCAGCATTATTCACAATCACTAAAATATGGAGGCAACCCAAGTATCCATGGACAGATGAATGGATAAGTAAATTGAGGTTTACACATACAGTGGAATATTATTTGCCCTTACAAAGGAACGAAATTCTGACATGTGCTACATGACTGAACTTTGAGGACATTATGCTAAGTGAAATAAGCCAGTCACAAAAAGACAAATACTATATGATTCCACTTATATGAGATACGTAGTCAGACTCATAGAAACAGAAAGGACAATGATGGTTGCCAGGGGCTTGAGAGGGGGAAAAGAATGAGGGGTTATTTTTTAATGGATACAGAATTTCAGTTTTTCAATAATGAAAAGAGTTATAGAGTTGGATGGTGGTGATGGCTTCATAATACTGTGAATATATTTAATACCACTGAACTGTATACTTAAAAATGGTTAACATGGTAAATTTTATATTATATTTTACCACAATAAAAAAATTTTTAAAACCTCACTGATGGCTTTCCACCTCACTCAGAGTAAAAGCCAACAAGGCCCCACATCAGTGATTCTCAGCTCCCACTGGGCATCCAAATCATCTAGGGAAATTTAAATAATACATATGCTTGTGCTACCCCAACCAGTTAGGTTTGAATTGGTCTGGGGTGTGGCCCAGGCAGAACCTGGTTCTTAGCCAACATTTCCTACTACTCTCCCTCCCCCGCTGCAGGTGCTCTGGCCTCCAAGCACACTTCCTCCTCAGGCCTCAGGTGCTCACTCTTGACTCTCGAGCACCTTGCCTCCTTCTCTCCTCCTTAAGCTGACACTCAATAAATATCTGTTAAATAAATGAACTATTCTAATTAATACAATATGGGAAAAAAAGAGGTATGATTGATTTTGGAGGTCTAACCCACTAAAATATACTCATTTACTTGGGCATTTTAAATTTCTCACTACTTTTCAGAAACTTAGCCACTGCCTAAATTCCAAGTCAAGTGCACTTGGAATGAATACTGTCCTGTCCTCACCATTTTTAGAGCTGGAGGGGACCTGATAGGATGTTCCTGCCCTAGGCTTTGATTTGTAAACAATGATGAGAGGAAAGTACAAGCTCCACAACAGCCCATACAGCTAGTGATTTTTTTGAGGTCCCATATCTTGATCTTATTCATATAGATTCTTCATTTAATCCGTAAAATGTCCCTAAATGTTTAAATAGAGAAAAGTTTTAAATCATATATTGTAGAAACATGCTCCCTATTTCACACAGCCTGGAAAACCCTCAGCTGCTTCCGACTCCAAGGACAAGGATTCACTGGATTGAGAATCTTTATCTTACCCAACTTCCTAATTAAGTGTGAACGAACTTAAGGCTCATTAAAGGGCAAGTGACAACCAAGATCACACAGTTAATTAGATAGGAAACTGGAATTCAGCCCCCAGTCACTGAGAACACGGCTTTTCCAGTGTGCCTATTTTCTGCTCACAAACACATGCAAAGTCTTTTATCTCATCAAACACACCACACCACCTCCCATTTTCTAAGCACTTTATTTCATGAGATCAACGGCAAAGGAAGAGGGGTGGTATTAGGAAAATCACATTAAAGCTTTTCAAGCAAATCTCCATTTTCTGATAAAGAGTTGAAGTTTCTGCCGAAATAGCAGGAAATCAAGTTATCCAAAATGCTTGGTAGGACAATAGTCATGGAATGGTGCTTGTCAACCAACAGTGATCACATAGAAGGCAAAATTCTGACCTTCAGTGGGAAGATGAGTGAATAAATTGTGGCAATATTTGAGCTACAGAATCTTTTGCTACTTTTAAAGACAGTGAAGGAGCTCTTGTCACTAGAGAGCTTATAAGGTCATAAGATCATGTTAAGTGAGAAAAGCAAGTTGGAGTCGTGTATAGGATGATACCAACTTTTATCAAATTAATCAAATGACAGCTCTCTGTTTCTGTACTCTTGTATAAGCATGGAAAAAGTCATTAAGGAGATACACACCAACTGTTAAGATTGGTTTTCATAGGGGTATGGAAATAGAGGGAAGCCTAAGGGAGGTTATTTACCTTCTCTTAAGGCAAGGAATAGACCACTTTCTCCTTAAGGAAGTTATTCTATTTTGAGTTCCAAAAAGTTGGGTGAAAATCATCTTTTGGTAAAAAATCAAAGCATTTTAATTGTCTTTTTAGAAGAAGAACAGTACTTTAAGCAGGTGGACCCAGACACATATGAAAATTCAAGAAGCTATTAATTGTCATGGGCAAATAACTTAAATCCACACCTGCTAATGGGGTCAACTCCCGTTGAGAGAAATCATGGTGAGGGGGGAAGGAGACAATGGGGAGTTAGCAAGTTTCCATCAGAAAGAAAAGTAATACAGATAAAATCAGATAACTCCAACTGTAGGTTAAAGAGGTCAACTCAACAGTGCATCTCTCTTAAGTCAAGGACTAGACCAGATGATCTTGTGGAAACTTTTGTTCTAGGTTACTCACAATTCTCTCCAGACAATGGTGACTTGGAAAAACCTCAGAGAATCAGGTCCAATAATTATGACAAATAACTGAGGGGAAACACCATCTTGTCTTCTTAAGTGTGTCAAAGCTAACCTTCAGGTTTTCTGAAAAAGAAAATGTATAAAATTTATAATACTGAGGTCAAGATTCATTCATTTTTTCACAAATATTATTAAATGCTGACAATTGGTCAAGCAGCTTTCATTTGCAAAGATACAGTAGTGAACAAGACAAAATTTATGTCTTCAAGGTGTGCTCATTAAGCAAACAAATAATATAATGACGGGTAGGAATAGATGTTATGGGGCCACAAAGTAAGGCTAAAGGAATAGAGGTGGATGGGTTTTACTTCAAATAAAGTAGGCAGGAAGGATCTTCTGAAGAGCTTATTTAGAGAAGAGGCATGAATCAAATGAGAAAATGAGTCATGTGAAGATTTGAGGAACAGTGTTGAAGACAGAGGGAACAGCAAGCACAAAGGCCTAGACAGGACCAGATTGGTATATGAGGAATAGCAAGAAGGCTGGTGTGGCTAAAGTAGACTGAACAAGGTGCAGAGTTGCAGATGGTGATGGGTCTGTAGACCACTGGAAGGAATTTAGACTTCATTCTGAATGTGGTAGGAGGCTTTCTACCAAAGGGATTTGACAAAATAGGAACTTGATATGATTTATATTTTTAAAAGATTTCTCTGGTTATAGTGTGAAGGACAAATTGTAGAGGAATAAAAATTGAAGCTGGCAGACTGGTGAGAAGGCTTTCTCTTTAGTCCATGGTGGCTTAGATTCAACTGTGATAATGAAGGTGGTGAGAAATTCAGATTCAGGGTGAATATTTTCTTTTTTGTCTCCTCTCTCCAATCATTTTCTTCCGTTTCTCTTGACTTATTTTTTCTCTCTACATCACCACTTTCTGACACATATTTACTTATTTATTTGGCTTATTATCTGATGCTCTCCACTAGAATGTATGTTCCATAAGGAAGGGCTCCTTACCATTTTATTCATTGCTATTTACTCTAGTGCCCAGAACAATATCTGGCACATAGTAAGTTTCAATAGATATTTCTGAAGAAAGTAGTTGTCAAACTGTAGATCACCATTTTGACTCACAGAATAAATTTTTGAAAGTTGGAAAGACAAAACATGCTGGTGGATTGGATTGGGATGTGAAAAAAAGAGGAACAAGGATGAATTGTAGGTTTTGGGCCTGCGCAATTGGGTGCAATTTACTGATTAAGGGAGAGCAGGTTTTGGGGGCCAAGTATCAGGCGTTTGGGTTTGGACAGGCTAAGTTTGCACAGGAAAAAGTGAGCAGGCAGACATACTCAAGCCTGGAGCTTGGTGGAGAGGCCTGAACTAGAGATGTAAACTGTGGGGTCATGGGTATTAGGTAACACATAAAGCCACAGAACTGCAAGACAGAGTAAGAGCAGGGAAGAGAACTCTGAGGGCTGAGTCTTGGGGCACTCAAACTTTTTTTTTTTTTTTTTTAGATTTATTTATTTTTTTGAGAGAGAGAATGACAGCACGAGCAGGAGGGGTGGGAGGAAGGGAGAGAGAATCTCAAGCATACTCTGTGCTGACCACAGAGCCCGACTTGGGGCTTGATCCCAGCACCCTGAAATCACGACCTGAGCTGAGACCAAGAGTCAGACACTTAACAGACTACACAACCCAGGCCCCCCGGGGCACCCAAACTTTTAGAGACTAAGAAAGGGAGAGGGAACTAAGCAATGCAACCGGAGATAGAGGAGACAGTGAGGTAGCAGAGAAACCAGGATGACATCGAGTTCCAGGAGACAGGGAAGGTGTCAGGGAGGGAGTGTGCCATATTTTAAGGATGCTAAGAGGTCCAGTAAGATAGGAATTAGAAGGGATCACTTGATTTGGTAAACTTGATCTATACAGTACATTGATTTCCTGGGACTGCCACAACGAAGTGCCACAAATTAAGATGACTTAAACAACAAAAATTCGTTCTCTTACAGTACTAGAGACCACAAGTCCAAAATCAGGGTGCCAGCAGGGCCATGTTCTCTCTGAAGGATCTAAGGAAGAATCTCTTCCTGTTTTTTCCTAGACTCTGGTGGTGACTGTCCATCCTTGGTGTCCCTTGGCTTGTCGACTTACCACTCTAATCTCTGCCTCTGTTGTCACCTGGTGTTCTCCCCTCATCTGTCTCTCTCCCTTCTTCTTATAAGACACCACTCATACCAGATTAAAGACCCATACTACTCCAGTATGATTTTATCTTAACTATTTACACCTGCAACAACCCCATTACTAAATAAGGTCCGATATATTTCTTAGAGGACACACTTCAACCCATAACAAAGTTGAGTTGAAACTCACCTCTAATGACATCTCTGACACCTTTCTTTGGGATCTGCATGGAGGCCCAAACTACCCACTGCCAGCCAATTCTAATCTCTGCTTCCCCTCACTTTGTCTCAGTTTCCAGGGTGCAATCAGCTACCCAGAACCACTTTTCCTGGGATCCATATTTCTGTAATTGTGGCAGCCCAACCTGTGGGGCTGTCTCCCCACCAATGCTGTCCTTTCATGGAACATTGTCTCAACACTACTTTTCAGAGTAGAATTCAAGGATGTGGAAAGCTTCATCTGCAATTCACCAACTCAGAACCTTTCCTTTCCTACCTGAGAAAGCTCAACTTACAAAGTAAGTTGAACTCCTTAGAGAAAGGGGAGTCTTGGATCCCAGGTGATTGTTTTATAGAATGCAAAATGACGCTACCATTCTCATCCACCCCACAGATCCCCCTCCAAACATGCATATCAACCATACCCAGCCCAGGGGTTCTCTCTCTCTTTCATACTCTGGACCTTTGGACCTTTTAAAATATCTTTCCAGATTTTCTGACAAAGGATTACTAATAATCATTCAAAAACAACTTCTTGGTTTTGATTTTAGTTTCTGTTATCTTGCAGAAACAGGAGGTGATAGAAAGTGTAGTGAGTGGGGAAATCAAGAGATCTTGGTTAAGTGTGGGTTCTGGAATTGACAAACTATGTGACCTTGGACAATTTACTAAACTACTTTGAGCTTCATGTCTCTTGTCTGAAAGTAATTGGTCTAGAATCAATAATCCTCAAACTGCTTTTTATACTGAAACTATATTTTTAAAATGAAAATATTAAGTATTTAGAGGAAAGAATCCCCAAATATCGCACAACTGCATCAACAGGGTTCTGCAATGTAAGTTTATGGTTTGGGTAATCCACCTTTGCAGAATTACCTTTTTTTTTTTTTAAGATTTTATTTATTTATTTGACAGAGAGAGACACATCAAGAGAGGGAACACAAGCAGGGGGAGCGGGAGAGGGAGAAGCAGCTTCCCGCTGAGCAGGAAGCCCGATGCGGGGCTTAATCCCAGGACCCTGGGATATTGACCTGAGCTGAAGGCAGATGCTTAACCAGCTGAGCTACCCAGGCGCCCCTGCAGAATTATCTTTTTAAGAACATAAATTTGATAATAACTTTCTCCCACTTAAAACCTTGATGATTTTCCATTGCCTAAAGCAGCAATTTCCCAAATTTCAGTACTAATACATCCCTTTCAAAAGTATTTCTGATGGACCTGCATTCCCCAGTATATGTGTATTTATTAATAAGTTACATACATATTAATTTATTTATTAATAAGTTACATTAATAATCATGTATTATGTGCATTATGAAATATGGACACAATTTTGAATTTTAAACAATGACATGAGGAAAAAGAAGCACTATGTTAAAATACGAACAAGGTTGGGGGCGCCTGGGTGGCTCAGTCGGTTAAGTATCCAACTCTTGATTTTGTCTCAGGTCATGATCTCAGAGTCGTGAGATGGAACCCTGTGACTGGCTCTACACTCAGCAGGAAGTCTACTCGAGATTCTCTCTCTCTCCCTCTTCCTCTGCCCCTCCCCCTGCTCGTGCTCTCTCTCTCTCTCTCAAATAAATAAATCTAAAAAAAAAAAATATGAGCAAGGTTAAAATCACAGGGTGTAAGACTCTCTACCTGGACTCATTTCCTCAATCCTCCATTTATTGGCTGTAGAGATCATTAGTGCTACGCAGTACTTCTGGCTCTCTGAGACATGGTCGAACTGCACTTCTTGCTTTTCTCTGTAGTTAGACCATATGACCTGCTTTGGCCAATGTAATATGAGCAGGCAGAAGTGTTGTGCATCACTTCTGAGTAGGCGCTTTAAGAAATATATGCAGTTTGGGGCGCCTGGGTGGCTCAGTCGGTTAAGCGACTGCCTTCGGCTTAGGTCATGATCCTGGAGTCCCTGGATCGAGTCCCACATCGGGCTCCCTGCTCGGCGGGGAGTCTGTTTCTCCCTCTGACCCTCCCCCCTCTCATGTGCTCTCTCTCATTCTCTCTGTCTCAGATAAATAAATAAAATCTTTAAAAAATATATATATATGCAGTTTTCCATGTTGTTTCATTTTTTCCCGCTTTACCAATTGTAGAAGCACAGGGTGAGATGGGGCTTCCAGCAGCCTGGATTGCTGAGTAACTGCAATGAGTCCATACCATGACTGTCCCTACAATAAGTAGAGCTGCCCCAATGACTCCTGGAGAACATGTAGTGTGAGCAAGAAAGAAACTTCATTGTGTTGAGTCACCAAGACACGGGGCTTATTGGTTACCAGAGCGCTACCTACCCTATCCTGGTTGATACACTCAGCCAGGCAAGTTGTCTATCAATTCTCTTTGTATTTCAATTTCTTCATCATCAAAATCAGGAAGACAATAGTAACTAGCTCATAGGTTTGTTGTGGAACTTAAATAAGTTAATATATATAAAACATTTAGAACAATGCCTGGAACATGGTATGCACTCTGTAAGGGTTAGCTTTATTTATTTCTATTACAGAAGCCCTTTTGTTTTTACAAAAATATAATTAATTAGAACGCTTTTTAAAGCAAGAATAATGTGTGCAAACTCAAGCTAACTGGCACTCTATTTTCAATTTGTTCCAAAAATATTTTAGACAACAGTGTGATGAAACAGTCCTGATAGCCCACTGCAGCTGTCTCCTAATAAAAGGATCTCAAGCATTGTGTCCTCTAGGATTGAAAAGCACACATAAAAACATGATGCAGCTTCCCGAAGAGCCAACTTTTATGATGGTAAATTATTTTAAAAATAATTTTATGCAACATAGATATTATTATGGAGCAGAATACTATATTTTTTGTTTAAAGCATCAGGCTTTAATGATATCTAATACATATAATAGGCTCTAATCACTGTGTACATTCATTCACACTTGTCCCCATTAGTGATCTGTCTTTTGACCCCTGCTCCTTCATCCTTCAAGGAATCTGGCATGTCTCGTGATAGAAAACAAACCTCTCTTGTGTAAAATAATTGGGACCAATCACGGCAACTGTGTCCACAAAGAGAAATAATCAACTGGATTTTTGTACCCATCTATGTTTTACATGTGTTCTCAGGATGGAACGAATATACTAGCAGGCAATCCTCCTTTCAGGTGTACTCAAACTTTGGATTACCAAGAAGTAACTTAGTATTTCTAGTAAATATTTTACCCTTTCTTAAGGAAAATTTTTTAAAAATTAAGTAATCCCTAAAACTAGAAAATGAAGCCAGTGAGCCTAAATCTAAATGTGTATCCAGTTGGTGGCTAGACCACAAAGAAAAGAACTATTCCAAGTAACTCAAAAATCAGTATTTGGGATATACCCTACAGCCAAAAAGAACTGCAAGAAAAATTCTTAAATTGTTTTCAGTTACATTATGGTGTTAGCAGTAGTTTTCATATTGTTGTCCTAAAGCTGTTGTGGGTATATGGTAGGATAGAGCAAATGGGTAAGTATGTGATATTTTAATTTTATAAATCCCACTGTCATGCAGAACCTGGATTCTTAGCATGGAGGAAGGAGACCCAGATGTAAGATCAAAAAGATTAAGACTCTGCAGAGCTAAATTTGATTTGGAAATATCAGTATGAACCCTTGATATATTTTATGTTTTTTAAAAAAAAGTCAAAGGAACAATGAACAACTTAGTAACAATGAGCCCCCCCTAGTTACAAGATTGTGGTCTCCAAATGCTACTTTTCAGTAAAAGAAACCAAAATTCTCTACAGAAATAATGATTCTAGGTCCAAAATATACAAGATGAACCAAACAACTCAAAAGCTGACTCAAATAGACTCCTACATTCAAAAGAAGTGAAAAAGTATACATCCAAAATAATAAAGAATGCAATTAGTTAAAAGATACCAAATATATTTAAATATATAATATCATACAGTTGTTTCTTTTTTTTTTTTAAAGATTTATTTATTTGAGAGAAGGGCGGGGAGGAGCAGAGGGAGAGGGAGAGAGAATCCTCAAGCAGACTCTGCTGAGTGCAGAGCCCGACATAGGGCTCGATCCCATGACCCAGAGATCATGACCTAAGCCAAAATCAAGAGTCAGCTGCTTAACCAACTGAGCCACCCAGGTGCCCCATACTGTTTTTTTTTTTTTTTAATTCAGTAGTTATCTTTGGAGATTTCTCATTTCTGAAAACTGACAAATTAAGGAAGAGAACCTAGCACCTATTCTGTCTTTTCTATAAGAAATATAGCTCCCACTAATGAAATAGTAAGGGGAAATTTCTCTTCATAAAGTATTCTGGCTAGTAAAATAAAAAGTATGACATAGACCATCAACATTTTAAAAATACTAGTGAGTTAGTAGAGAAACATGTTATTGATGCTACCAGGTCACAAGCAGCAAAATCTAAACCATGGAAAACTTTACAAGACCAACAACCTGTTTTATTTGATAGATAAACTGAAAGGGATACATAACAAGAGATGGAAGTAGAATTTATATGTTAAAAAAGACTTAAGAAATATATCCACAAATCACAATATGTAGACCTTATTTGAATCCTGGTTCAAGCAAATCAAACTTATGATACCACTGGAAATTTGAAGTCTGAGTTCTCTAAATTCAACTAATCAGCAGAAATGGGTGCCAAAGATTCTTCTGAGAATATAAGCCCATAAGGAATTTGCAGAAATCCTGGGAGGACATTGGACTTTCCAAGATTCATGGGAGGGTACTGTAGTTCAAAGCTTATGTCAAGGCCCTTTCACCCCATGGACCCCAAAATATGCCTCAATCATCCTTCCTCAACCTAAGTGACTATATAACCAATTTGACAAGGCAGGGGCTCTGCCCCCAGGAGGCCAGAGCGGTACTTTGAACCCTGTCATTACCTACCATGTGACTTATGACCAGACATTCATTTATTTGGACTTCAGTTCTCACATTTGTAAAATGGGAATAACTTCCAGTTCTGAAAATGACTATGATTCTATATTGTCTCTGGTATTGTGAATTGGGGTTGGGTGACCAGCTGTGAGCAGGATGAAGCTCAAAGATAACTCTGCCAGTGTTGTGTACTCTCTAGTCTTGGCATCCTCAGAGAGGCATGCTTTGGCCAGAGCAGAGATAGACACTCAATAGGGATAGTGGTCCAGGGGGATATCCCACTTCCTGTTGTTCTTCATTTCTACGGGAGTGAAGTCTCTTTCTGGATGAAGACCCTCAGTGAGAGAGCAGTCCTGCTCTGGGGCAATAAATATTTTGGGCTCAGCTACCAACTTGTCCAAGCTTAAGCTCTAGCTGTTTAGGGGATTATTAGGAAATGCCAGAGGCCTAGAACCTGGAGGCCTTGGGAGTTCTAAACTTGTGGGAAGCTGAGTTAGGAAATAACCTTTCCCTCTGGGACAAGAGATGTCCCTGGTCTTAAGGGAATTTAGGACCTGGAAGAGGTGGAAATCTCCATCTCCACTACCTTGTTGCTAGGCAATGCAGAGAGAGCTCACAGGCCAGGTCCATTTACCTGCCCATTCTGCTTATCTCCACAATTAGGTATCTATTTAGGTGATTTATTTAAAGTTTGCCATTTATTCATAACACAGTTTTTTTTTAAGTTTCTAACATGGGAAAGGAGCTAGAGATATAGTATGATTCATAGAGTTTTCTTTCTAGAAAGCAGAGGATCTATAATTTTCTGTTCATTTCCTGATGTTTTCTCAAATGCCTTGTTCTAATGGTATAAAAGAGTATGGATTCTTCACCTCGTTTTCTCTCATCTCTCTATCTCTATAATGTTTCTTTGTAAAGTGAATAGATTGAAACTGCTAGATTCTAAAGAGCTTTTCAGGGCAAGCTTCTAGTTTCTGTTGGGCTGAAAGTCTTACTGCATGAACATTATGATGATTGTACTGTATTATTTTTCAAGTAGCAATAATTGCGCCTCAGATAAACCTCATTGGCTACGGTACGGCCACTGTGCAAACTACTAGCCCATTCTATGGTGAAGGTTCTGAATGAAATGACACCTGGAGAAGAGTCTTTTGGGTAAAAACTAAACTCAGAAGGACAGCTCTAGGGAGAAGACATAAGGGAACTAGAATTTCTTTGCCCTGATTTTAGAAACTTCCAGATGTTTCTGAGATAACTCCTGAATAATCAGTATCAACCTGACGCTCTCTACCCACAGACATGCCAAGAAGTAGGAAATGGAATCACAGGTAAGGTGCTGCAAAATCAGCAATTTGGGCTAGGATACAGGTATTTCAAGGCAATGTGACTTCAAAAAGATGATGAGGCCTTAAGCCCTGGGAACAGCTGGTCTGATCAGATCAGAAGGTATTTCTGAGAAATTGGACCCTATCTTATATCTGTGCCTATTTTCCCATTGGTTTTTTCCTTAGCAACCAATTAAATCCTGGGAGGCTCACAGCTTATTGTACTAAAGGGAGCCAATGAAATTGCTTCTAGTCATATTAACTGTGATATATAATTTTATAGTTTGGGGTAGAAACAATGCTCCCCACCCCCATAGCATCCCTAAATGCAATGCCCGCCTCTACATTCCTGTTAGTGGGGAGTTTATTCTCAACCCACAAGACTCTCTTTCTCTCCTGAACGTACAAAGATCTCTGATGTGGCAACTCTGCTCTATCCAGAGAGGTTTCGCAAACTTCAGTCTTAGAGGAGGGCTTGGGTTCTAGAATCTTTTTCCTCCCAAGACTTCAGAACTCTTTCTGCAAACTGCTCCACTCCTTCCCAGAGCTGTGCATTACTAATGATGGACTAAGGTGATAGAAAAGGTTTGATTACTTTTTCCCTAGGGCAAGGGGTGGCTGCTCACTTTATACTTGTTTGACTAAGAGGTTCTTGCCCCGGGATCCCACAAAGAGCAAAAGAGCTCTAACTCAAAGCCACTTTTTGACTTTTCCTAGCAAGCAGCTGTTGGCAGCTTCAGTGGTAAGGCATGGATTTAGGCACAGCATCACCCAGTGCCCCATCACACCTGTAGGCCAGACCAGTGCACTTAGGAAGGTTGCATGCAGTTAGCAAGGGAAATCCAGAAAGAGCACAGCAGGAGTCCGAGTGGGCTAGGGCTGCTGGGTCCCTCTCTTTCCCAGGCTGCAAAACTGCAAGACTTCCTTGCGGTCGTAAGTCTTTGAGAATCAGAATTTTAGTTTATTAAGAAGCTGTTTTACGGTCCACACATTTTCTTCAGAAATGAGAGAAGAGCGTTCAATTGGTCTCATTACTTTTTTTGAGTCATCTCTAAGTACATTTTTATAATTAGTGAACTGTGAAATAATCACATAGACCTAACAGGGAGTTGAAGATGTAAAGTAATTCTTTAGAAAATAACTTTTTTTGCAATACAAATAATTTTTTTTTCCAAATTCTTCCAGGTCCCTATTCTTCCAACATATCTATAGTTGGACTATTTTAATTAGGCAATGGGGACATATTGTAGGTGCTTGATCTAGGAAGTGGACTAGAGGATGTGTCTTCTTTTAAGTAGCACATTTATTATGTTACATGTCCTAGGTTAAAGGCCCAGAAGAGTAACCTTTCAATAGAGAGAACTCTGAGCTGGAAATATGGCTCTAAACCCAGTCCTGTGCCCTTGGAAAAAGTATTTTAAACTCTTCCTCCACTTGCCCAATTATAAATTGGGATAATAATGCCTGTTCTACTTACTCTACAGAGATGTATGTATTTTTTGACCATAAATCAAGATGGATGCTCCCATATGAGAAAGAGAAAAGAAAATGTAAAGAGCAACTTGAGAAAATGAGCGAGAGTAAGTGTGTTAAGTGTTGAAGGGAAGTAATGAGGACACTACAAGTGTTTCTGTTGTGGTGGAAAAGCAGGACCAGTTATATGCAGGGCAACAAGAGATTTTTTTTTTTAAGATTTATTTATTTGAAAGAACACGGTGGCGGGGGGGGGGGGGGGGTGGGAGGATGGGGGAAGAGGGCCAAAGAGAGAAGGACAGAATCTCAAGCAGATTCCATGCTAAATGTGGAGCCCAATGCAGGGCTCAATCCCAGGACCCTGAGATCATGACCTGACCTGAAATCAAGAGTCAGAGGCTCAACCCACTGAGCCACCCAGGTGCCCCATCAAGAGATTTTTTTAAAGAAGGCAGAATCTGCCTCAAGCTGCCTAGTGGGGGGAGTGCAACTTCATTCAGAACAAAAAATAAAAAGTGTCCCTTTGTAAACTTTGTCTCATGTGATCCCACATCTCTCCCCAGAGGTAAGTACTGATATTTGTTTGGGATTATCCTTCTAGAACATTCCTATGCAGTTACAAAAGTATATGTACATGCATAACTAAATTAAAAATTTAAAACTTTATTGCAGGAAAAGAAACTTCTAAAATAAGTGTTTTAATAACTCAAAACTGCACAAAGGCTTTTGGGACCCTGTATCTTTTACATCATTTTAACTCTGAATTTTGGTTAATTCCATCATTTTAATTATTATTTGAATTTTAATTACAATTTAACTCATATTGATTAAATTTCCAAATTCTATTACCCATACTTTAATATATGATAAATTTTCTATACAATGCAGTTATACTTTTATATGTTACATTTGTGTTAGAAAAGTCATTTGAATCAGGATTATTTTCCATTTGCCTTGTCACCTTCTCAAGGTTTTGTTCATTGATTGCTTTTGTTTATCATATTTCATAGAGTTTTGATGATGTGAAATTTGTTCTGTATCTTCTATTTTATTTTTATAAAATCCAATTTTCTTGTGTTAAAATTTGCAGATCCAAAACTTGCCAAGATTTTAGTTTTCCTGTCCATATTTGGCAATAGTAAGTCTCACATTGTGCAGTTTTAGCCTTTGTCGATTTTATTCTCTGTTGATTTTTTCGATCAACAGTGTTTGTTATGAGTTGAATAATCACTGACTGTTTGCATTTGATTCTCAGATAATCCATGAGAGAAGTGCAAGCAATTCCTCCCCACTTGTGTTTCAGAATTGCTCTACTGCTTGAATTATTCTGTTACACAACTCATCCTATTCATCTCTTTGAATACCATTGTGGAACACACATCAAGCAGTAGAGTTAAAAAGACATTTGAAATGCTTTGAGCTGCTACAAGAAATAAGAAACAACACTGACCTGTTTACATGTATAGAAAAAAGAAATAATGTGGCATCTCTACATGCCAGCTGGTTGGTAAATGATGTTACAGTGAATTCAGAACTATGCCATCTACTGCCATTTCCAACGGAGGCATTAATGTGGCAGGGAGGCTTGGGGTGGCATCTGGGACCAACTTATACATGAGGCACGGCCAGCCCATGGCTAGGACCACAATACTTTAGGGGCCCACAAAAATGTTTTAAGTTCTTTTAAATTCAGAAGGCAAAAGAATCAACTTTTGGGTTGAAAAAAGTTTTATATATAATACTAATATATTCATCTTTATACTAATGCAGTTATAAAATATAATTTTTAAAAATAAAAATTTAAAATATAACTTTTAATTTGTTTTGTTTTTTGTTTGTTTGTTTTTGTTTTTTGGGGTTTTTTTGAAGGGAAGAGGCCTGCAAAGGTAAAAGTGCTCAGGGCCCATAAAAATCAAAATGCTAGCCTCTTGGCATGAGGGCATCAAATTGGTACAGAAGCACATACCACACACCTAAAGAGTGAAAGAGAGTTCTTAGGGACAAGCATTTCATAACATGACAAAAATAAAGCTTGCTTATTGAAAAATATTCAACATTCACATGACCAGTATTTTCTTATTTTTCTTCCAGGGAATAAAAGCTCAAATACCAATCAATCCTGGGACGCTTGTGTGGCTCAGGCGGTTAAGTGTCTGCCTTCGTCTCAGGTCATGATCCTAGGGTTCTGGGATCAAGCCCCACATAGGCTCCTTGCTCAGCAGGGAGTCTGCTTCTCCCTCCGCCCCTCCCCCTCCGCTCTCGTGCTCTGTCTCTTGCTCTCTCTCTCTCTCTCTCTCAAATAAATAAATAAAATCTTTAAAGAAAAAAAAAGGAAGGGAATCTTGTAACATGTGACAACATGGATGAACCTTGAGGATATTATGCTGATTATGCTCGCTGATTCAAAGCGATATCCCTGGCTATCCTGGCCCCTGGTGGACCCCAGCACATCAGATCTTTAGCCCATGTGTCTGGGCTTGGCCTTGAACAGACAAAGCCCTGGCAGACCCACCTATGGCCAACTGGGTCATGCTCAGAGAAATCATATTTTACACGGTTCTGTCACTGGGTAACTGACACAGGGGTCCTCAATCAATATTGAGTGAATTGCCTTCCCTACTCTGGTAAGAGTGGAAGCTGATAAGGAATACATATTATTAATAGTTGTATATATGATGTCAGAAAAAAAATTTCTCTCTGATAAAATTTCTGTGAGAACTGAAAATAAAACAACTTCTTCAGAGGAACTAAGTACTTTCCTCCCATTATTTTCTGTTGTTGGTTCACTACCTTTTCTTCCCTCCCACTTTCCTCTCTGGCACTTCTTCTCCCCTTGCATGAAGTCAGGCATCTGGAAAGAATTTTAGGGGCATCAGAGCCAGTGGGAACATGCTCTTTGCCTTCTGGGTTAGGCCACTCCCATTTCTTATAATTTCTCCCCTAAACCAAACTATCAGAGTTTGACAATTCCTGCTCCTATCTTCCAGAAACAACAGATCCATTCTTCTACCTCTCTTTCTTTTTTCTTTTCTCTTAAAGGGCACCAGCTCTGAGTTCCCACCAATTTCAGGCCTGTTTGGACCCTCTGAGGTAGCCAAAAGCAGTCCCTATCCAGTTAATTTTGCCAACATGCTCACATTCCTTCCATTTCAGTGTCATTACAAGCATTCTAACTGCTTAAGACTCCACTGTTCTTCCAAATAGTTCTATACCATAGATGTGACCTCAGAGTTATTTACCATTCACTCTTTGATTACATCACAGCTTGGCAATTTGACCTTTTCTCCCACTAGTTGGAAGCAGGAGTTTTGTTCAATAAATAAATAAGTAGCTTTCCTTATAAGCAAGCAATAGGGAGACAGGGTGAGAGGAGGTTATGCTATGATTAATGAATTGTTTGCTTTTGAGTCAAGATAAACTGGCTAATCTGGATGGGCTATGGATCTGCAACCTGATGTTCAGCAACCCATAGAAGTCCTTTGGAGTTCATACAACTGCTCTTCTCACCAGATGATACTGCTGATATTCTTGGGCGCCAAACATCACTTCAAAAGTAAGACAAGGCATATTTTAAAACAAGCATTGGTGAGGATGTGGAGGAATTAAACCCCTTGCGCCCTGTTGGTAGTAATGAAAAATGGTGCAACCCCTATGTAAAACAATATGGAGGTTTCTCAAAAAAGTAAAAATAGAACTACCATCAATCCCACATATGGGTATTTACCAAAAGAATTGAAACCAGTACCTCAGAGAGATATTAGCACTCCTATGTTCACTGCAGTATTATTCACAATAGCCAAGAAGTAGAAACAGGGTAAATGTCAATCAGCAGAGGAATGGATAAAGAAAATGTGGTATATATACAGAGTAGACTATTATTCAGCCTTAAAAAAGAAAGAAATCCTGGGAGGCTTGCGTGGCTCAGGCGGTTAAGTGTCTGCCTTCGTCTCAGGTCATGATCCTAGGGTTCTGGGATCAAGCCCCACATAGGCTCCTTGCTCAGCAGGGAGTCTGCTTCTCCCTCCGCCCCTCCCCCTCCGCTCTCGTGCTCTGTCTCTTGCTCTCTTGCTCTCTCTCTCTCTCTCTCAAATAAATAAATAAAATCTTTAAAGAAAAAAAAAGGAAGGGAATCTTGTAACATGTGACAACATGGATGAACCTTGAGGATATTATGCTAAATGAAATAAGCCAGTCATGGAAAGATAAATACTGCGTGATTCCACTTATATGAGGTAACTAAATTGTCAAATTCATTAAATCAAAGAATGGAGTGGTGATTGTGAAGGGGATGGGGAGAGAGGAAATGAGGAATTACTAGTCAAGGGGCATAGAGCCTCAGTTAATCAAAGTGATTAAACTCTATGGATCTGCTCTAAAACATTGTACCTACAGTCAACAATGGTGGCACGCTTAAAAATTTGTTATGAGGGTAGATTTCAGGGCACCTGGATGGCTCAGTTAAGGGTCTGACTTGATTTTGGCTCAGGTCATGATCTTAGGGTCGTGAGGTCAAGCCCCGCAGCAAGCTCCTCCCTCAGTTGGGAGTCTGCTCAAGATTCTCTCTCCCTCTTCCTCTTCCCCTACTCCTCCTAAAATAAATAAATTTTTTCTAAAGAAAAAAAAGAGGGTAGATTTCATGTTAAGTGTTCTTACTATAATAAAATAAAACTCAAAAAAAATCAGGCAAGGTATATTTTGAATTGAGTCTCCACCCACCACCAAACATTTCAGTAGAGTAAGAAAGGCAAATAAGTACAAGTGGCAATTTATATAAACACCTCCTCACACCACTGAGTTACAGGAAGGTGATACACCACTTGACAAAGTTCTTTTTCCACCAGATGATCTCACAGGAAAGACCCTGCTTTTGTTACTTAACAGTGTATCTTAAAGATGTTACTACACAAATAACTTCCTCATACTTTTTAAAAAATAGACTTTATATTTTAGAGCAGTTTTAGATTCAAGCAAAATTCAGTTGAAACTATAGAGATTTCCCATATACCCCTAGTCTCCAGACCTACACAGCCTCCCACACCAGAGTAGCACATTTATTACAACTGAACTACCTACATTGACACACCATTATCACCCAAAATCCACAGTTTAAATTAGGGTTCATCCTTGGTGTTGTATGTTCTATGGTGTATGTTCTATGGGTTCGGACAAGTGTATAATGACATGTATCCACCATTACAGTATCACACAGAATGGTTTCACCGCTTTAAAAAATTTTTGTGTTCTGCCTTTTCACCTTCTCTTCATCCCTGATCCCAGGCAACCACTGATCTTTTTACTGTCTCTATAGTTTTGGTTTTTCCATAATGTCATATAGTTGGAATCATACAGTATGAGCTTCCTCAGATTGACTTCTCTCACTTAGTAATATGCATTTAAGGTTCCTACATGTCTTGAAATCTCTTTTTTGAGTGCTGAATACCGACCATTCTGTTGTGTGGACATACCCTAGTTATGCATTTGCCTACTGCAGAACATCTTAGTTGCTTCAGTTTTAGCAGTTATATATAAAGCTGCTATAAACATCCATGTACAGGTTTATGTGTAGACAACCTCATACATTTTTACAGCTATATAATTTTGCCTTATGAGCATATGCCATTATTCTTTGTACCATTCCTCTACTGATGAACATTGAAATTATTTCCAGTCTTTTACTGCTACAAACAGTATTGCAGTGAAAAACTTTGTACATGTATCATGTCACATGTGTGCAAGTGTATCCTTAAGATAAATTCCTTCAAGTGGAATTTCTGGGTCAAAGGATATAAGCATGTTGTAATTTTGATGTATATTGCCAAACTGACCTCCACAGAGGTTGTAAAAATGTACCCTCCCACCAGCAATGTGTGGGAGTGCCTGTTCCCCTGGGGCTTCTGTTGTTCTTTCCCAAGTGAAATCTTTCTTCATCCTTTCCTTCCCATGGCCTTTGCAGGAATTGGAGACCCATTGCCCATTGACCCTGCACAGTACCAGCCATGTTTATTTCTTTTCTGTGTATTGTTGGTCTTGGTCATGGATTCAAAGACCTTGGAAGACAGAAGTATCCCTGTCAAAATACCTTCTGTTGAGAGTCTTATAATGAATATAGCTACCACTGTACAGATATTTCAAGAAGACTATAAAATTTAAAAGACAAAATAATTTTCGTGTATTTGCTAAGAAGCTCTCAGTGAATGCATAGACATCTCACCACAGTATGATGTAAGTTCTACTATTTTCTGTGATAGCCGTTTCCTGTGAAAAGTCCATAATGTAAAAACTTGGATGGTCTCTAAGTACACCCCCTACGTTGCCTTTTGGAGTAGAGCTATTGTCTGAACAAAAATGCATTAAAACTTATTGACGCTAGTGAGTTTAAGGAGGCCTGAGACTATGAATGTGGGCCTAAGTACAGCCCCCTTTTCAACCTCCCAGTCTCATTATCTGCGTTCAAGTGAATAATGCCATATATATAATGAATATAGCAATGTGGTGTTAGAACTACTTTTACATCCATTGTAAGTTCTTTTTGAATTCTGGTATCTTCACACTAGAACTCCCCATGGAGACAGAAAATCCCCCAAGCAACCAACCGAATTGAGGCTTTACACCCAGCCATTTCTTTGCCCAGGACTATGTCAGATGTATCATTGTGTGAGAGGCAGTCTCCATGGTGGTTCTCAATGACCCCTACCTCCCTTGCACTCATGCCTTTATTCAATTCCCTTTGAGGAGGGTTGGATTTTATGACTCACTTCTAACAAAAAGAATAGGACATTTAAAACATTAGGTTATAAATGACCACAGTTTTCTCTCTTGGGTCATTTCATCTCTTATTCCCTCTTAGATCCCTCATTTTGGGGAAAACCAGCTTCCATGATGAGTGCTGCCCTACAGACAGGTTCATGTGCAGAGGAAATGAGGAAGGCCTGTGGCAGCCAGTGTGGAACTGAGGCCCTCAGTCCAATAGCACATGAGGAACCGAGTGGGCTTGAAGGCAGATCCTTCCATCTCATGTGAGCCTTGATGTGACTTAGGCCCTGACCAACAACTTCACAGCAACCTCCTAAGAGAAACTGAGCCAGAAGCACCCAGCTGAACTCTCCTTGGATCCCTGGCTCTCGAGACTCTGAGTTAACAGACGCAGTTGTTTTAAACTGCTAAATGTGGGGGTGGTTTCTTATGCAGCAATAGATCACTAATACACCTCGTTACCATAAACTGTCCTACCTTCTAGAAAGAACAATACAGAAATGATCAGGAGATCCAGATGGTCACCTGTTTGTGATAATTTTTAACAAATCATGTAGTTCCTTTTCTCCTCTCAATTAAAAAAGCAACAATAATTACCTGTTTCAGGAAATTAGGAAATCTTGGGAGGAGGAGAAGAGGTTCTTTCTTATTCTCTCTATCCTAAGAGAATTCCTAACTTAAAGAAAAAAGAAATGAAAAACCTTTTGCCACTGAATTTCTTAGTACTGTCACAAATAAACAGTGACTCCTTAATAAGCATTTAATAATTTTCACTAATGATTCATAAGCCTCTTGAGGATTCCTGAATATAGTGAAAATATTTTAGTGCCACTGGCTCAACCAAAAATCCACAGTGGTTACAGGTTAATGAATCAATCAATATTAATCAATCAAGGGGAGCCTGGGTGGCTCAGTCGGTTAAGCATCTGCCTTCAGCTCAGGTCATGATCTCAGGGTCCTGGTATCAAGCCTCATGGTGAGCTTCTTGCTTAGCAGGGAGCCTGCTTCTCCCTACTCTTTGACCCCCCCCCCCCCACTTGTGCTCTCTCTCTCTCTCAAATAAATAAATATAATCTTTAAAAAAATAATAATCAATAAGAAATTTTAAATGTATTAGTCTTCTACTTAGTATGCATCAGGCATTGTGGTAAGAAGTTTATATACTTTATTTCATTAAATCCTAAAAATCCCATGATATAGGTATTATGGACTGTATGTTTGTGTTCCCACCTCAAAATTCATATGTTAAAACCCTAACCCTCAGTGGCATGGTATTAGGAGGTAGGGCTTTTGGGAGGTAATTAGATCCTAAGGATGGAGCCCTTATGATGGAATTAGTGCCCTTATAAAAAGAAACACAAGAGAGCTTAAGAAGGCAGTCTAAAAACCAGGAAGAGGGATCTCACCATGCTGGTACCCTGATCTCTGACTTCCAGCCTCCAGAACTATGAGAAATAAATTTCTGTTGTTTAAGTCACCCCGTCTGTGGTATTCATGGTATGGCAGCCCAAGCTGACTTAGACAGTAGGTATCATGGTAGTTACCACTTTCTTTATAGACGCAGGGAAGATGCATGCTAGATTACCTAAGTGATACAGATTTAATGCAAATATATATAAAACATGACGTAGTGTGGAAGCTAACCCCATCAACCACGCTATCACCTCAGTACCCTCAAATCCCCACCATGCAGTATGCAGTGGGAATTATGGTTACCAACAAGTTGCTCATCATTCTTTGCAATGGCTACCTTAGCTCAAAGGAACTGCCTTCTCATTGTTCTTCTAGCATCTATTAATCATAAATGGGAGGATGTGGTTGGGGCAGTTTGTACCAATCTAGTATTGGTTGAATATTAACCTCACTGGTCAAATATCTTGCTCAGCCATCTTAGAGACAGTCAGTTTAGCTCATGTTCAATTCATAAGTAGTAGCCTGTGTCCAATAAATTGCCGTTTTGTCTAATTAACTGTAACAAGAGCAAGAGGTGTAGTCTCACTTAAAAAGAAAATGGCATAAGTCATAGCGGCTTTTGCTGGAAAAAAACAGTTGAATCCACTTTCCTTCAAAAGTAGCTATGTTAGAGAAAGCACTCCAGGTTTTATGGACTTCTGCTGCAGTCCATTCAAGTACAATTACTATCCCCATGTAGCAAGATAGTGTTTTAATATGTCAATAGCCAGGGTCCTTTTCAAGTATTCCCTGTTACCCATGACCCTTCCCTATTTAGCCAGCTAGATATGGAGGATCCATTGCCTGTAGAGAAGTCAGAGCCTACTGTAGAGAACAAAAATAAAATGTTAATTCTTTGTTTATGAGCTTCAAAATCTGAGGTCCTGATTTGAGACAAAAGAGTTGGAAGATTTCATGAGAAGAATAAATTTTCTGTCCACTGGATATTACATAAAAATTCCTTGGGTTAGCAGGGAAGCAAGGATAAAAATAAAAAGCACTACTAAGGGAGTCTGATAAGGGATACTGCACTCTCTCTTCTCCTGAGGTGAAAATCCACATGGGGAAGAATGATGGAACCATTGGTAATTTGAGACTCTGCAGGTACAGGTGACCTGTCTTGCTTCCTAGGTGGGGCCTGGAAGAGCAGTATAGGTACAAATCTCTTCCCTACCCTGGGTAGATGGAACAGCACTAGAGTAAACTGGGAAGTCCAGAGGATCTGGGCAATGGGTCCTGAGAAAGCTTCAGTGGTGAAGAAGAGCATTCAAGAGAACTGTGCTCTCTCAGAAAGCAGTGGACCTGAAGGATCCTCACCATGGGGCCAAGAGAGATGCAGAATGATCTGATTAGACTTTACATCAGAGACTAGATGGGGTAATAGAGCTCTAACATGAGCATATCTGCCAGTTTCTAGGCACCAATATGACTGAGGATAAGGTAGCAGATGCCCCCTAGATAGAAGCAAACATAGACACCCTTCCCATCCCTCCCCCATGCCCTGATGGCTTGAGGCAACCAGAATTTTGATACAGCCCTAATGAGAAGCGGAAATAAAGTCAACACATCAACCCTGACTGATTTAGAAAACCTGAAGTGAAATACAGACATAAAATAACTGATTAAGTATCATCTTTCAGGTGAAATAAAGGCTTGGAACTTTTCTTTGAAGATACTTTTTTATTAACTCTTGTGAAAGATTCTTTAGAAGGGATGTATGCACCCTCTAGGTAAATGAGATGCTTGCTCTCCCTTGGAGAGAGTCTTCTTCTCCCAAGAAGAAGCATCATTGCAGCTGAACCAGAACATGTAGAAAAAGCTCAGCTTTCTAAAATTCAATTCACTATGCTCATCCCCCCCATTTTTGACTCTGAAATGACTATCACTGGGGAGATGAGAAGTGGTAAGTTACTTCTGTTCAGCTCTTCTGCCACTGTTTAATACCCATATTTCAAGATAATTCTTGAGGTAGCATAGCACTTAGAAAATCAATTCTAGACTAAAACTGTCTTTGTTCAAATCCTGGCTCATCTACTTTCTAGCTATATGACATTAAAAACTTAATCTAACCCCTCTCCTTTTTATTATAAAGAATTCTTAAAATGTGTAAGAATAGATAAAATAGTGTATGACTCTCATGTTCACCCAACTTCAACAACTATTAATTCAGCCAATCTTATTTCATTTGTATTATAACCCCCTTCCCCACCTCCACCCTATATTATTTTAAAGCACATCTCAGATAACATATAATTTAACTCATAACATTTCAGTATGTATCTTTAATACATAAGGATACTTTTTAAAATTTTATTTTATTATATTATGTTAGTCACCATACAGTACATCATTAGTTTTTGATGTAGTGATCCATGATTCATTGTTTTTGTATAACACCCAATGCTCCATGCAGTACATGCCCTCCTTAATACCCATCACCAGGCTAACCCATCCCCCCACCCCCTCCCCGCTAAAATCGTCAGTTTGTTTCTCAGACTCCATAGTCTCTCATGGTTCGTCTCTCCCTCTGATCTCCCCCACTTCATTTTTCCCTTTCTTCTCCTAATGTCCTCCATGCTATTCCTTATGTTCCACAAATAAGTGAAACCATATGACAATTGATTTTCTCTGCTTGACTTATTTCACTTAACATAATCTCCTCCAGTCCCATCCATGTTGATGTAAAAGTTGGGTATTCATCCTTTCTGATGGCTGAGTGATATTCCATTGTATATATGGACCACATCTTCTTTATCCATTCATCTGTTGAAGGGCATCTCGGCTCTTTCCACAGTTTGGCTATTGTGGACATTGCTGCTATGAACACTGGGGTGCATATGGCCCTTCTTTTCACTATATCTGTGTCTTTGGGGTAAATACCCAGGAGTGCAATTGCTGGGTCATAGGGTAGCTCTACTTTTAATTTTTTGAGGCACCTCCACACTGTTTTCCAAAGTGGCTGTACCAACTTGCATTCCCACCAACAGTGTCAGAAGATTCCCCTTTCTCCACAACCTCTCCAACATTTGTTGTTTCTTGCCTTGTCAATTTTTGCCATTCTAACTGGTGTAAGGTGGTATCTCAACATGGTTTTGATTTGCATTTCCCTGATGGCTAATGATGATGAACATCTTTTCATGTGTCTGCTAGCCAATTGGAAGTCTTCCTTGGAGAAGTGTCTGTTCATGTCTTCTGCCCACTTTTTGACTTGATTATTTGTTTTTTGGGTGTTGAGTTTGAGAATTTCTTTATAGATCTTGGATACCAGCCCTTTATCTGTAGTGTCATTTGCAAATATCTTCTCCCATTCTGTGGGTTGCCTCATTGTTTTGTTGACTGTTTCCTTTGCTGTGCAGAAGCTTTTTGTCTTGATGAAGTCCCAAAAGTTCATTTTTGCTTTTGTTTCCCTTACCTTTGGAGATGTGTCTTGAAAGAAGTTGCTGTGGGCGATGTCAAAGAGGTTACTGCCTACATTGTCCTCTAGGATTTTGATGGATTCCTGTCTCACATTGAGGTCATTCATCCATTTTGAGTTTATCTTTGTGTATGGTGTTAGAGAATGATCAAGTTTCATTCTTCTGCATGTGGCTGTCCAATTTTCCCAGCACCATTTATTGAAGAGACTGTCTTTTTTCCATTGCATGTTTTTTCCTGCTTTGCCAAAGATTATTTGACCATAGAGTTGAGGGTCAATATCTGGGCTCTCTAGCCTGTTCCATTGGTCTATATGTCTGTTTTTGTGCCAGTACCATGCTGTCTTGGTGATCACTGCTTTGTAATGTAGCTTAAAATCGGGCAATGTGATGCCCCCAGCTTTGTTTTTCTTTTTCAACATTTCCTTGGTGATTCGGGGTCTTTTCTGATTCCATACAAATTTTAGGATTGTTTGTTCCAGCACTTTGAAAAATGCCATTGGAATTTTGATCAGGATAGCACTGAAGGTATAGATTGCTCTGGGTAGCATAGACATTTTAACAATGTTTATTCTTCTGATCTGTGAGCATGGAATGTTTTTCCATCTTTTTGTGTCGTCTTCAATTTCTTTCATGAGTGTTCTGTAGTTCCTAGAGTATAGATCCTGTACCTCTTTGGTTAGGTTTATTCCGAGGTATTTTACGGTTTTTGGTGCTATTGTAAATGGAATCGTTTCTCTAATTTCTCTTTCTACAGTTGCATTGTTAGTGTATAAGAAAGAAACTGATTTCTGTGCATTGATTTTGTATCCTGCCGCGTTACTGAATTGCTGTATGAGTTTTAGTAATTTGGGGGTGGAGTCTTTTGGGTTTTCCACATAAAGTATCATGTCATCTGCGAAAAGAGAGAGTTTGACTTCTTTGCCAGTTTGAATACATTTTATTTCTTTTTTTGAATACATTTTATTTCTTTTTGTTGTCTGACTGCTGTTGCTAGGACTTCTAGTACTATGTTGAACAATAGTGGTGAGAGTGGGCATCCTTGACGTGTTCCTGATCTTAAGGGAAAGACTCTCAGCTTTTCTCCATTGAGTATGATATTCGCTGTGGGTTTTTCATAGATGGATTTTATGAACTTGAGGAATATTCCCTCTATCCCTATACTCTGAAGAGTTTTAATCAGGAAAGGATGCTGTATTTTGTCAAATGATTTTTCTGAATCAATTGAGAGGACCATATGGTTCTTCTCTCTCCTCTTACTAACGTGTTCTATCACAGTGATTGATTTGCGAATGTTGAACCTCCCTTGCAGCCCAGGGTAAATCCCACTTGGTTGTGGTGGATGATCCTTTTAATGTCTTGTTGGATCTTATTAGCTAGGATTTTGTTGAGGATTTTGGAAGCCATATTCACCAGGGATAGTGGTCTGAAATTCTCCTTTTTGATGGGGTCTTTGCCTGGTTTGGGGATTAAGGTAATGCTGGCCTCATAGAATGAGTCTGGAAGCTTTCCTTCTCTTTCTATTTTTTGAAACAGCTTCAGGAGAATAGGTATTATTTCTTCTTTGAATGTTTGGTAGAATTCCCCAGGGAGTCCATCAGGCCCTGGACTTTCATTTTTTGGGAGGTTTTTGATCACTGCTTCAATCTCATTACTGGTTATTGGCCTATTCAGGTTGTCAATTTCTTCCTGCTTCAGTCTTGGGAGTTTATAGGTTTCCAGGAAGGCATCCATATCATCCAGGTTGCTAAGTTTATTGGCATATAGTTGCTGATAATAATTTCTAATAATTGTTTCTATTTCCTTGGTGTTAGTCGTGATCTCTCCCCTTTCATTCATAATTTTATTAATTTGGGTCCTTTCTCTTTTCTTTTAGATAAGTCTGGCCAGTGGTTTATTGATCTTATTAATTCTTTCAAAGAACCAGCTTCTAGTTTCGTTGATCTGATCTACTGTGTTTCTGGTTTCTAATTCATTGGTCTCTGCTCTAATCTTAATTATTTCTCTTCTAATGCGTGGCTTAAGCATCGTTTTGGCCTTTTCCTAGTTCTTTATGGTGTAGAGTTAGTTGGTGAATTCGGGATTTTTCTATTTTTTTGAGTGAGGCTTGGATGGCTATGTGTTTCCCCCTTAGAACCGCCTTTGCAGTATCCCATAGGTTTTGGACCAATGTGTTTTCATTCTCATTGGTTTCCATGAATTGTTTAAGTTCTTCTTTGATTTCCTGGTTGACCCAAACATTCTTGAACAGAGTGATCTTTAGCTTCCAAGTGTTTGAATTTCTGCCAAATTTTTTCTTGTGATTGAGTTCCAGTTTTAAAGCATTATGGTCTGAGAATATGCAGAGAATAATCTCAATCTTTTGGTATCAGTTGAGACCTGATTTGTGACCCAGTATGTGTTCTATTCTGGAGAAAGTTCCATGTGTGCTTGAGAAGAATGAATATTCTGTTGTTTTAGGGTGGAATATTCTGTATATATCTATGAGGTCCATATGGTCCCATGTGTCATTCAAAACTCTTGTTTCTTTGTTGATTTTCTGCTTAGATGATCTGTCTGTTGCTGAGAGTGGAGTATTGAGGTCTCCTACAATTAACATATTGTTATCAATATGACTCTTTATTTTGGTTAACAGTTGGCTTATGTAGATGGCTGCTCCCATGTTGGGGGCATAGATATTCACAATTGTTAGATTTTCTTACTGGATAGACCCTTTAAGAATGATATAGTGTCCTTCTGTGTCTTTAGTTTAAAATCTAATTTGTCTGATATAAGAATTGCTACCCCAGCTTTCTTTTGAGGTCCATTGGCATGGAAGATGGATCTCCATCCCTTCACTTTCAGTCTGGATGTATCTTTAGGTTCAAAATGAGTCTTTTGTAGATGGCATATGGATGGGTCCTGTCTTTTTATCCACTCTGCAACCCTGTGCCGTTTTATGGGAGCATTTAGGCCATTCACGTTGAGAGTGATTATTGAAAGATATGAATTAATTGTCATCATGTCACCTGTGAAGACCTTGCTTTTATAGATTGTACCTGTAAATTTCTTTTCTATATCACTCTTGGGATCTTTCTCCTTTTATAGAACCCCTTAATATTTCTTGCAGGGCTGGCTTAGTGGTCACATATTCTTTCAGTTTCTGCCTGTCTTGGAAGCTCTGCATCTCTCTATCCATTCTAAATGACAGCCTTGCCGGATAAAGTATTCTTGGCTGCATGTTCTTCTCATTTAGTACCCAAGACCTTTCTGGCTTGCCAGGTCTCTGTGGATAGGTCTGACGTTATTCTGATGTTCCTCCCTCTGTACGTAAGGACTCTCTTCCCCCTAACTGCCCTTAGGATGGTTTCCTTGGTTCTAAGATTTGCGAGTTTTACTATTACATGCTGTGCTGTTGGCCTGTTTTCCTTGATCTTGGGAGGGGTCCTCTCTGCTTCTAGGACACAAATGTTTGTTTCATTCCCCAGATTAGGGAAGTTCTCAGCTATAATTTGCTGAAATATATCTTCTAGTCCTCTCTCTCTATCCACCCCTCCAGGATTCCAATAATCTGACATTGGACCATTTCATGGTGTCACTTATTTCTCTGATTCTATTTTCATGGATTCTGAGTTGTTTTTCCCTGGCCTCCTCTTTTCCTTTTTTCTCTATTATTTGGTCTTCTAGGTCACTAATTTGTTCTTCTGCCTCGCTTACCCTAGCTGTTAGATTATCTAGATTAGATTGGATCTCATTGATAGCATTTTTAAGTTCTGCCAGTTCAGCTTTCATTTCTGCCCTTAGAGACTCTATGTTGCCATTAATTGATTTCTCCATTCTAGCTATTGTCTTCACAGTTGCTACCCTGAATGCCATCTCCGACATCTTGGTTATATCTGTATCCATTTGTAAATCTGTGGCAGAAGTCACAGTCTCTGAGTCTTTTCCTATTTGGGGGGTTCCTCCTCCTAGTCATTCTGTTGAGGGGTGGTTGAGGGAATGTACAGAGTCCAAATTATTGACCACAACCCAAGCAAGATGCACCTGTTTTCTTAGGACCTTAGGGTTGCTGGCCTCTTGTTTTCTCAGCTTGCCTTCTGGGGGAGGGGCCTGCCATGCTGTTACTCAGGCAACCCTGTTTGGGCAGAGTTGCCCTGCCCCCTGTGGCAGGGGATGGGCTCAGCAAAAACTGGTTTTTGGGGGCTTTTGTTCTCCGGTGGCTTTCCCCGGTGGCTTTCCATGTCTTTTCCAAGAGTCAGAGCAGAAGAGACCATTTCCAACCCTCTGCCTCAGAGCAGAGAGATCGCAGTCTGTTCTTCAGGGAGCTCTCCAGGCCACACTATCTCTGTTTCTGTCTGTGCTGCTATAACCTGCAGCGTCCTGAGTTGTGCGCCCCTCAGCAGTGCTCCCAGTCCTCACCTCCAGGTCAGGGCATGTCTCCGCCTTTTGTGCCTCTAAAACTGCCAGCTGCCCCCAGTTCCCACTCATGGCCCCGCCACTCTGGGTTTCCGACCAGGAGGCTGCCCTAAAGTCCTTTCTAAAGTCTGTGCCCCATCCCCAGCGTGGGAGGCTATCACTCACCAGTGATGTTGGATCCTGACTACTCGGCCACCTCCCTCTTCCATTTATCCTTGGATATCTGCCTGCAGAATCACGGCTCCCCCCTTTGTACCTCGAAACCAACCACCTGCGATATTCTGTTTGTAGAGATCCAGATCTATCTTCTTACATCTCAGGCTGATTTCGTGGGTGTTCAGAGTGGTCTGGTAGATATCTAGCTCAATTACAGGGACCAGTTGGAATAGGGTCCCCTACTCCTCCGCCATCTTTCCCCCCATAAGGATACTTTTAAAACAAATAAAACTACCATTACCATACTAAAATTGTTTTAAAATAATTCTTTCACATCATCAACTAATCAACCAGTGTTTAGATTTATAATTATCTCAAAATTTCTAATTTTTTGTAGTTTGTTAGTTTGAATCATTTTCCAAAACACACTGCAATTGGTTGATATATCTAAATCTCTTTTAATCTGTACATTCTGCTTTCATCTTTTTTCCATGCAATTACTGGCTGAAGAAAACTGGTCACTTGTCTTGCAGAATTTTCCACAGTCTGTATTTTGCTGATTGCATTCCTGGGTGTTGTTTAACATGGCTCCATGTCCTCTGGGTTTTCTGTAATTAGATCTAGAAGAATTCTTCATAGGTGGTGTCAGTTCTTCCAATAGGTAGCACATAATATTTGGTTGTCTCTTTTCTGGTGAAATTAGCAGATGTTTATGCACAATGTCTGGATTCATGAGGGGTTGCAAAATGGTAATATTCTAATTTTTATCTTCCTTCTTCATATATTAGCTGGAATACTTTGATAGGAGGACTTCACCTCATCTACAACCTGGATACTGAAGAGTATTGTTTATTTAAGAAAGGCTAGATAAAGGCATGATTTCCAAAATAATGAGTTGGTTCCTTCCAATAGTGATCAATTGGTTGGGTTTTTGTATCAATATGAACTCACAGATTTCTACTTATTTGATGTATTTCAATATACTATAGTTATTATCTTTGTTTATACTCAAATTATCCTTCTTTGTCCAACGGGAACCTGTTGAAGTTGGCTCCTCTGTACTTTTGACATGACTTCATTATTCTTTGACATGAACACTATCCCATTTTGCCTGCAAACAAGGGGGTTCCTGTGACACAAGACTTTGAATTTTAAAGTGGGGAAAGTCCTGGACAAATTGGGATAAGTTGTTTACCCTGAAACCTTACTAGTCTTCATTAGCTCCACTGCTATCTGGTAAGACAAGGCATTCTAGGCTGATCATGTATATTTCCTGTTCCAGACCTGGAATTAGCCATTTCTCCAAGAATACCTGGTTCCTTTTAGTGAGAAATGGGATTTCAAGAGCCCATTCTTCTAACCATACTTAAGCATCAATTTCTGCTTCTATGAAATGATGATAATAATAATCCTTGAGTTGCTGTGAGGATTATATGCAATAATGCTTGCAAAGCACTTAGTCCAGAGCCTGGAACATAGAAACTGCTTGTTAAAGTTTAGCTGCCATCACAGCATTCATACACATAATATAGGCAGTGCCAAGGTTTATTCACTCAGCAAAACTCTACGTCATCTCAGGGAAATATCCATGTATTTTAGGAGTGAGCCATGTTAAAGAAACACAAATGGGAGCAGGGATAGAGATTCACTGTACAATGGCTATGTATTGCAATGTGTTTTGTGCGATTTATATTTTTCAAATTCAAATCATCAGAGCTGTCCAACATTTCAACAAAACAAGGCTATGCAGCTGAACATGAGACTGTTTTTAGAACAGTTTGGAAATGTTTGGGTTTGACACCTGAGAAGCCCTTGCTTATTGTAAGTTTCCTGTCCTATTGCATATTTGTGTGGAAAGGGAAAGAAATCTCATACAATAGCTGAAAAGTTAGCAAAATCACATGCTTTAAAGGGGATTCCCAAAATATAATATTGGAAGTAGATGCAGAGAAGAACCCTTAGTAGATCCCTGAGAAAATGATGTGTCTCTTCTAGAATTCATTAAAGAACAAGTTACAGATGATAGCCACATTAGTCTTCTCAAAGTAGGTATTCATCTGCATCAGCTGAGGTTGACAGCTGTAGTGAGCCCCTGTGTTTGTGATGTACATAAAGGAGAAACAGATCAAAGAAGTCTTGTTCTGTGAATCACTGCAAACAACTACAAAGGAATTGATGAGTTCAGTCCTGTCAGTGCCTCCTTTTGGAAAGCATAAGTTAATGCTTGACATATGTGAATCAATTTGCACCAATGTTGCCCCGACCAAGAAAAATTCAAGATCCATTGCCTTTGTAAAGAAAGAGACCCTCTTATCATTATCACACATAATATTGCATCAGGATGCTTTTGCTACAAAGAATATCTCCCAAATATCAAAGGCTGGTTTGAACATTGTGGTAAATATAGGACATCTTATCAGAGGTTGTACTCCAATCCCTCCCCAACTCCAGGTTTTGACAAAGGAATGGAAGCAAGCACTCTATATTGAAATGAGGTGGATTTTCAATGGCCATCTGCTTACTTGTTTTTTTCTCAAACATTATTTTCTGACCAATTATCTACATATAAACAAAGATGAAAGGGAAGTAATACAAAAACTTAGTAGTGTGTGCATAAACCAGGCTGTACGAGGAGAGGATAATTATTAAATATTAGACAAAGGTCCCTGGAGAAGATGATCTGAACAATGTCTCTGACTCAGTCGGGCTTTAGCTCTGCCAACAATACCCAAGAGCCCCATCTTGGGAATTGTGTGGGCAAGGCTCTGAGTGAGTCAGGAAAGCACAGACTCAGGACAATTCAGTTATCTGTCAGGCTTAGTGTGGGCCAGGTGTTAGACATCCAGCAGAAAAATGGGAGTGGGCTATTCTGTAGTTTCTATGCTCTAAGGCTTCCAGATCTTGGAGTGGGCAAAGCAGAATACATTCTAGATATGAAAAGAATGTCTGTATAGTTGTAGGATGTGGAGGGGAGAGCAGAATTTCATCAGCACATGGCCAAGCAGGCCAAGTAGACAACAAAGTGGGCAGGCTCACTCAGAAGTGCCATTCTTGGATTCCAACGTCAGTACAATGGCAGTGCCATCTTGGTGATGACAGCTTCACCTTATCTGCTTGAGTCACACTCCTCCAATGGGCTACTCATAGTGGTAATATACAAGGAAATAAGCCAGTTTGTTTGAAACCAAGGCAGAAATTAAAAAAAAAAAAAAACTTCAGTTTAATATCTTACATGGCAAATGCAATTAAATCCTAAATAAATTTATCACATTTATATAAGGAATTAGAATGAACAGAGTAGAATAGTTGTACGTGTTTATTAGGAAATTTCTAGTTTAGAAAAAGCATGTTGAAGAAATTAATTCCATTCTTCCCCCTTTTTTGGTGGTGGGGGCAGGGAGGGGCCAGGCTACAAAGCTTAGTAAATGAAGCAGTAAGCCTGGAAAATGATAGGACAACTCACTGGCATGAGATGAGTAATGACTTCATCCAGGCTTTTTGCATGGCCGATTCTGCTCTTTATGTTTGGCTTCTTAATTTCTGGATAGTAGAGTTTTTTGTTGTCTATTTTTGTCATTAATTTATAAGGTGTGTTTGTTTCTTTGTTTTTGAGTTATGAGGATGTGTTCTGATCAGCACCTTTTCACCTTACGGGATTTATTAAAGACTTTACTGCAGTTTTTTAAACTGTTGAATAGTTAAAAAGAAGGTATATTTTTCATTTTGGTGATATAGTTAGAAATGTGTGTGTGTGTGTGTGTGTGTGTGTGTGTGTGTGTGTGTGTGAACTGCTTAAATCTATCTTATTAACTATGTTATTTAGGCCTGGCTTATTCTTACTTTTTTTTCCCCTCACTACCATGGTATGAGAGAAGTGAATCAAAGTCTCCTCTATCAGCAAGCTCCTTCTCAGCTCTCTTTATAATTCTGGTTGATTTTGCTTCATGCATTTGGATGCTTTGATATTTGATATATAAAGATTTAAAAAAATTAGAGCCTCATTATGGAGTATATCCTTTTCATTATGAGATGTCCTTTACTTTTTTTTTTAATTCAACTATAATTCACAAAGTGTTATGTTAGTTTCAGGTTACAATACAGTGATTCATCAGTTCTATTCATTTCTCAGGGCTCAGCAAGATGTCCTTCCTTAATAATAATAATATTATTCTTGAACTATTAATAATATCAGGAGCCCTACTTCCCTTACAGCATTTACAGAGCATGCTTTTAGCTATCTGTGTCTGAGTATAGCACATATTTGGATTGTGCTTTGTGATCTAAGCTTAGATATTTTTTTTGTTCAATAGATTTTACATTTCTTGATATGAGGGAAATATCTGGCTGTTTTGATCATCCTTAGCTGCATTTTTCCTTTGTAATGTTATACAAACACAAATTAAAGACACATGCACATAGACACACACACACACACATATTTATTTTCCTATATGGTCTTTGGTTTATTGTATGTGTGTCTTCATTCTGATCATTCTAAAGGTTTATAGCCTATTCTAGAATCTGTTAGAAGTTACCTTTATAATTTCGTGTAGTGTTATCACAATTTAAAATTCTTTTATGGTATTTTGTGACTCATCACTACAAAAGATGAGAAAACTACTACACATACTTATTCCATCTTGTTATCCTACACTGCCCAATTTTGGCTTAATATATTATCATTAATGCTTCTGGTTGTTACCTTTGTACTTGATATACTGGCCCCTCGATCACTTGGTTTATCATTTTAAAAAGACAGGAAACCGGGCAACCAATGATGAAGAACCCATACTTATACTGCTTCTTTCCTTCCCACTCATTTTGGCTTGTTGTACTAGTATCAGTATTTATATACTATATTGTATTCTGTAATCATAATTCCTACAGTTGCTTAGCTTGATTCCTTTATTCCATAAATTCAGTGCTTCCTCTCCTCACCACCATGGCTACTCCTTTCATTTCTTCATTGGCACCTTCAGTAATTATTTTCTTAAGAAAGAAAACAGAAGTTCTTTTTTCCTGGAGTTCTTCATGCTTGCAGTATCAAACAACCACTTGACTAAAAAATTGGGGGGTCACACATTTTCTGAGGACATGGAAAAACCTTTCTCATCATCTCCTGGAAGTTAATATTGTTAAGAAAAAGTCTGAAGCTAAGATTAATTTTTCCTCTTATGTTTGATTTTATTTATTTATTTATTTATTTATTTATTTATTTATTTATTTAATAGGCCTGGATTCTTTCTCTGTCTTTGAAGTCCAGTAACTTTAAAGTCATAAGCCATGTCTCAGGCTGATTTTGCTGATTCTTTTTCTTTCTTCTTTTTTTTTTTTTTTCCTCCTGGAACAGTTGGGCCCATTTCAAACCACGGACTTAGGTCTTATTTATTTGAGAAAATATCTATTCTATTATGCCTGAATATTTGTTGTTTCCTTTATTAGAGACACCATCCATGGGGAAGTTGAAATTTATTTTCCTCCTTTCCATATTGATTATTTTCTCACTAATCATTTTAAGTATTTGGTACATTCCTGTTTCTTTTATTTTTTTCCAGATCTTTTCTCTTTATCCTTGTCCTATAATCAAGCAGCATCTCTTTCTCTACTGCTAATGTTAGTTTTCACTTCTGTAAGTACTCCTTATTTATTTTATCTCTTTCCAGAGCCTTACAGATTCTTTTTATATTTTAATTACTTTACATTGTTTAATATGTCTTACTCGAGGCAATATGGCTCTTCTTTGAATTACTGTTTCAGAAAAGCCATTCTAAAACGTTTTTAATGAAAAAGCATTTCTACAGTTTTTATCTACAGTATGGCATAATTTTCTGGAACGTTAGTCTGCCTTTTGTCACGTCCCTCTCATTTATTTTTCTTGCAGTATAATTTGTGTTATGTTCCACACAAACTCCTTTATTAGTCATATTTTTATGAGATTACTCACTGATTTATGTGGACTGTTCTTTATAGGTGAACTATTTTCTAACGGATGATTGGCAGAGAGTACAGAGAAATGAGCTGGGTCAACCATCAACTTGGATTTCTCTCTGCCCTGTGGTTTTGTCTCCCATTTCAGCAGGAAGTAGACTTGGCCAGCTGTGATGGTCAATAGGGAGGCATTCAGCATTTACCTCCCTTCAGCTGCAAGGCCACTGCCCACTGTTTTACTCTGCCTTTTAGCAAAAATGGCATGTCTCTTCCTTTCTTCTTTAAGTTCTGTGTCTTCCCACAAGGCTCAGGGATGCTCCCAATTTGCCTTTCTACCCAGACCTTGCTGTTCACTGAAGCCAGTGGTTTCTCTCTTCAGCATGCTCAGCCCATTTCAGGAAGGCTCTGTGTTACCTGAGCCCCAAGAGTCATGCCTTTGCTTTCAGCCTCCTCTCTTAATCAAGCCCAACCTGACTGTGTTAATCAGGAGTTGGGCTGTTTTCAAGTTTTATGTATATTTTCTTTTATAATTTCCAAAAACTACTTGAGTTGTTTTCAGTAGATTTCAAAAAGAAGAGTGAGGCCAGATGCCTTGACTCTGCCATCCCACTGAAGACCTTGATGTGGCCAACGAATGATACTGGATCTATTTCTTCTAAAATTGGATTTCACAAATAATATGATCTGATGAAAGATGATCTCATGGAAACATGGGTCATGGCTGAATGCAAATGGAGTTTCAGACAATAAAGTTTGAGAATATCCAGTGTGTTCAAACCAGTGCCATTTCCACATCTGGCTTAAAGTGGTCCCTTAGGAAGATCAGCCTGGCAGGGCTCTTCAGGCCAGTCAGGCTGGGCTGGGTGAGGTGGGGAGTGTTCTAAGAAAGATCAGCCTGGCAGCTGTTACAGGGATCTGGGCATGGTCATGACTAAACCCCAAGAAATGTTCATGCTATAAAGGAATTGGTTAACAGAAGTAGCATTAGAATACTCAGGACGTGACTCTTTCAGATCCTTATGAAACTCATTACTGTTGAATTTCAAGAGAACTTGAACTATGGGGAACACAGTTTTTCAGATTACCCAGTGTTCCCTTTGTCAGGATCCACTGGAAAATATCTCTCAGATCATGCTTCTCCAAGCAATTTTATTGTGTGTTAGCATCTTAGAGTCCCACAAGTGCACATGAGCCCTTTTTCTGGAGCCTACTAGAAAGCGCAGATATAGGAAACACAGGGAGTAATCTTTTTGACATCAGCTATAGCGACAGTTTTCTGGATCTATCTTTCTGGGCAAGGAAAGTTAGGATATAGCTCTTAGGAAAAAGACATATGCAACATCACAGCTGGCATTCTGTGTCCTCACCCAAGTTTGGCTCAATCTGTCTTTCTTATTTGTATTCAACCTTTGCCAGATTTTCTCATTTACATTGGAATTAATTTGTTTCACCATCCCATCGTATCTTTGAAAGATCCTTTAGATAATTTTTTATAGGGAAGGAGAGAACAAGAAAAATTGAATTTAAAAGGAAAGAACATAATTCAAGCAAGCCAACTCTAAGATATTTTGGAGCCAATTGGAGAAACTGGAAAAATGGGTGTTAGATTACACTAGGGGAGTATTATTAATTTTGTAGGTAAAATAATGGTATTGTGGTTATTTTTTAAGTCCTTAGTTAGCAATACATGATAACTATAACTGAAATGTATATGTGTCTGTTATTTGCTTCAAATTACTGTAGAAAAAAAATAGCAGATGGGAATTAGGAGAGAAAATTATAAAAGCAATTTTTTAATGTGGGAAACTGAAAATAACACTTCTAACAGCAATAATGTATTTGAAAAGAATGAAGCTAGACCACTTTCTTAAATCATACACAGAAATAAACTCAATGGATCAAAGACCTATATGTGAGACCTGAAACCATAAAATACCCAGAAGAAAACACAGGCAGTAATCTTTTTGACATCAGCTATAGCGACAGTTTTCTGGATCTATCTTCTTGAGCAAGGAAAACAAAAGCAAAAATAAACTATTGGGGCCACACCAAAGTTAAAAGCTTTCACACAGAAGAAAAAAAAAAAATCAACAAAATGAAAAGGCAACCTAGTGAATGGGAGAAGATATCTGCAAATGATATATCTGATAAGGAGTTAATATCCAAAACATACAAAGAACTTATACAACTCAACACCAAAACCACAAATAATCTGATCTAAAAAAATGGGCAGAGGACCTGAACAGATATTTCTCTAAAGAAGACGTACAGATGCCAAATAGAGAACATGAAAAGATGCTCAACATCATTAATCATCAGGGAAATGCAAACTAAACCCACAATGAGAGATCCCCTCACACCTGTCAGAATGGCTAAAATCAAAAAGTCAAGAAATAACAAGTGTTGGCAAGGATGCGGAGGAAAAGGAATCTTTGTGTGCTGTTGTTGGGAACATAAAGTGGTGCAGCCACTGTCAAAAACAGTATGGAGGTTCCTCAAAAAACGAAAAATGGCAGGCGCCTGGGTGGCTCAGTTGGTTAAGCAACTGCCTTCGGCTCAGGTCATGATCCTGGAGTCCCTGGATCGAGTCCCGCATCGGGCTCCCTGCTCGGCAGGGAGTCTGCTTCTCCCTCTGACCCTCCCCCCTCTCATGTGCTCGCTCTCATTCTCTCTCTCTCAAATAAATAAATAAAATCTTTAAAAAAAAAATTAAAAATGGAAATACCATATGATCCAGTAATCCACTACTGGGTATTTACCCAAAGAAAACTAAAACTGTAATTCAAAAAGATACATGCACCTCTTGTTTATTATGGCATTATTTACAATTACAATAGCCAAGATAAAGAAGCAACCCAAGTATCCATCAATAGATGAATGGATAAAGAAGATATAGTATATATGTGATAGAATATTACTCAGCCATAAGAAAGGATCAGAGTGTGCCTCTTGGGACAACATGGATGGACCTAGAGGGTATTATGCTCAGTGAAATATATCAGACAGAGAAAGAAAGACAAATACTACGTGATTTTACTTATATGTGGAATCTAAAAAACAAAACAACAAACAAAAAGCAGAAAGAGACCCATAAATATAGAAAATAAATTGTTGGTTGTCAAAGGGGGGGGGATGGGCAGAACGGATGAAAAGGAGTAGGAGATATAGGCGTCCAGTTATGGAATCTATAAGTCACTGCATAAAAGATACAGCATAGAGAACATAGTCAGTAGTATTGTAATATTATTGTATGGTGCCAGATGGTAGCTACACTTGTGAGCACAGCATAACGTATAGACTAGTTGAATCATTATGTTGGACATCTGAAACTAATGTAACATTGTGTGTCAAGTATACTTTAATAAATAAATAAATAATGTATTTGAGAAAAGGCATAGAAAGTCTTAGAAAGTCAGACTACACAGCTCTTTACCTGATTTGGGCAGGATTCAATTAAACTCTTAGTATAAGCATGAATAGTCTGTTTGCATTTGAGAAGAAATGCATTTGAGTCATGTAATGCTTACTAAAGTTAACAGAGAGCCCTAAATTTTAGATTTTGGTGAGGAAAACTGAAAGGAAAGAAACAGATATTTATTAAGTACTTTATTCTAGGTGCTCTGCTCAGGGCGTTCACATGTATTATCTAAGTTTTTCCATTATCTCAGTATTCAACCTGGTTGGAGGAATATTCCCTCCCTCCTTTCCATTTTTTCTCCTCTCTTCTTCCTGAATGATGGATGGTAACAGTGTGTTGCACTGAATTGGGAGGTTTATTTATAATCCTGTCTCCCTGGGACATGTGAGGAAATGCCCGGTTCCTGTTCTGACCTGTTGGAAGCCATCATGGCATCAATACTATGTATCTGTTAAAATGAATTTTAATAATGTATTTTTATTTAATCCAATATGTCCAAAATATTGTCACTTTGACATACAGAGAACATAAGAATATTACTGAATGGAGCACTGGGTGTTACATGCAAACAGTGAATCATTGAACACTACATCAAAAACTAATGATGTAATGTATGGTGATTAGCATAACATAATAAAAAAAAAGAATATTAATGAGCCGTGCCTGGGTGGCTCAGTTGGTTAAGTGTCTGACTCTTGGTTTTGGCTCAGGTCATGATCTCAGGGTCATGAGATCGAGCCCCGCATCAGGCTCCATGCTCAGCAGGGAGTCTGCTTCTCTTCCTCTCCCTCTCTCTCTGCCCCTCCCCCTGCTCACTCACTCACATACTCTCTCTCTAAAATAAATAAATAAATCCTTAAAAGAAAAGAATATTAATGAGCCATATTACATTCATTTTATATACTAGTCCCCAAACTTAGTGTATTTTACACTTGCAGCAAGCTTTTAGAAGGAGGAACATTGAGTCAGGAAGGTAACCCTCAGCTAGCTGGGAAGCCTGGGTCCCCAGTGCTGACTCTGCTCCAACCTTCTAGGTTAGGAGAGTATCCCAAGGACCTGGCACACAGCCTTGTGCAGAGTGAGTTTGGGTAAGTCAAACCATGTCTTTGAACCTTACATTCTTCCAAAAAGCCAAAGAGGGGGAATAAAAAGGCCCACATGCAGACTTTAAACAAATTATCCCAGCTTTTCAAATTTTTTTGAGGGCCCAAATGTGGTAACAGACCCTTAAACCAATGAAAATCCTGTCCCAATCAAATGCTGAGGTTGCTGGGTTCTGTTTGGAGCAGGCAGGAAACCTCCGTGATCTGCATTCATTTATTCTTTCCACAAGCATCTGATGGGTACCTGCTCTGTGTCAGGCACTATTCTAGGTTCTGGGGAAACAGATAGGAATAAAATCCTGTCCTCAATGAGGCACATGTGGGGGGTTCCATAATCAAGGTCTAGACCCCCCACCACTGGGTAGGAACAGAAGGGAGAAATAAAAGCTGCACTGGAGGGTCAGTCAGTGCAGGAAGAATTCCCTTCATGGCTCGTCTTTCAGCTTGGCTTTTAAGGAAGAGTGAGAAGTGAAAAGTCATTCAAAAGAATAGCTAGGAGCAGGGGAAAACATTCCAGGCAGAAAAAAAATGAAGGGTGCCCTAGGCATTATTAGTACATAACCACAGAGATCTAATGGTCCTTTCTCTGGCTTGGGATGCATGGGTAGGGTGGTGGAAAGTCCTGTTTCTCATTATGGTGGCAGATATTAGCATGTGTTTGCATACTGGTCAGGCATAGGTGGGACTGGAAGAACCAGAGTCAGTGCCCTACACATGCCCCTTCCTGACTCTTATCCATTCTCTCAAGATCAAGTTCATGGGTCAGCTCCTGAGTGAGGCTTTCCCTGGACAATTCAGGCAGCCATGGTCACTTCCACCCTTGATGATAAGGGTAGCATAGCCTTGACCATCCTGCATGCTGTCCCCCAATGAGACAGGCAGTTTACTGATAGTGGTGTGTTCTTAAGCATCTGGCAGTGTCTTTCACAAAGGGGATGCCCAGTGAATCTTTTTAAATCAATTTCAGAAATTCAAAAACATGTATTAAATACTGAATTCACAGTAATAGTCAATATGTATTCCTGACATATTTATGTTTGTACTTAAATCATCCGTGTAGCACAAAGTAAAGGTTTGGTGACTTATCTGCTACACAGAGCATCTTAACTTACAAGTATAGTTTCCAACTCTGAGCTGTTTTATGATAGTTGTGCCAACTTTCAGCCTACTGGGTGACTTAGCAGTATTTACCGAAGAATCTAGCATTTGTGGATACTGTCCCATTTATGCTTATCCTGCTCCATGTTTGTCAGGCAGGCATACTGTCGTCTGCCTGGCATACTGCATAGGCTTGTTCTGACCATGAAGTGGGATACTGTGTTTGAAAGTGCTTTGCAAAAGACAATGTGCACTATGAAGGCAAGATGCTTTTATTGCTGGTATCCCAGAATCCAGGGCATCTGGGGTCTTGGACTCCCACTTGATACGGGTTTTCTTAGAAACTTATTTTTAGTGATTATCTTAGAGGTGCCACCTTCTCCCTCTAGCATGCATCCTACAGTTACATGACTAAGGTTTGGAATGATGTTCAATGGTTGGAATAGGAAATTGGGGATTCTGCTTTCCCTCAAACCCAAGAGGAAGATAACCCTGTACCTTTTGGACACAAAGAACAAGCCCACTGTGTGCCTGACACTGAGGCAGCTGCTTTACATTCATTATCTTTAATGCCCACAATAAGCTAAGAGGGAGGAAGCAATGTTTCTCTTTTACTTATAAAGAAGTGAACCCTGTGAATGGTACATGACTTGCCCAAGGCACCACAGCTAGTTAACAGTGGAGCCACTTTATGAATGAAAGTCTGAATTACTCCAAATTACTTTCTTTTTGTGAGACAAAAGTCTCTGGACTGTTAACTTTCAGAATCTATAAAATGGGTTTAATAATGCCTTCCTTGCCTACCTAATAGGAATGCAAGCTTTATCTTGGGCATCAAGATAAAGAAAGTAGCTTTTCTTAGCACTAAAATGACATGCATCATGGTAAGAGTACTAATAGCAATAATAATGGTTATCTAATGCTTCACCCTTTCCAAAGCACTTCTGTGTATATCCCACATAAGACAAGATGATGTTCTCTGGTCCACAAAAAATATTCTTATGGTTACAGCCATTGGAATCCCTATATGCATTTACACGAGGGAAAGAAATTCCCCTCCTGCACCTAGAAGGGAAGCAATATAAACACGAAGGTCAAGGACACAAACTCTGGAGTCAGACTCTGCCCTTACTGGCTCAGTGACTTCCGGCACCAGTTACTTAACTTATCCATGGTAGATAAATATAGACCTTCCCTTGCGGGCTGATTGGACATTAAATGAGACCTTGCATGCGGAGCCTATAGTAAGTGCTCAGTAGATGTTAGCAATAATTACAGGGATGCTAAACAGCACTGCTGGGCTTTTTCTGTGGGTGAGACATCTCCAGTTGTCTCAGTTTCCTCCTCCTCTCTGCTCCTCCCAAACTCCAGCTATAGCTCACAGAGCTTGTATTCGTTCCTTTTCAGTTTGGTGGTAATAGCAAGCCAATAGATCATTTTCAAAAGCAATAACTTCTTGATTACATGTAAGGGTTTGCTGCTTTCATATGTTAATCAGATTGAATCGTTCACCTCCCCTATGTCCATTAAAAAGTGATATATTTTTATGTATTATTTTGCTGGACAGCAAAAATGCACATTTTCCTGTCCAACTCCATCAATCACTTTGTTGTTGAACTGATGAGATCCCCGCTGGGGAGCTGAGCAGTGATTTACTCTGCACCACTGTATCCAGCTCAGTCTCCAATGTATCTTCTGAGGATACTTATGTTTACTAAACTGGAAAGGGATTTTGGCTCAATATTTAAGGAATTACTATCTATGAGGGACCAGACTAATGGAAAAACAAATTGTGGGGGACAGAGACAAAAATTCTAAAAAGCAAAACAAAATTTGTGCAACAAATACTTAGTCTTCAGTTTTGACTCTTATGAAAGGTCTCCTTATTAAGTGAGAACGAAGCTCTGTCCTGGTAATCAATACTCACCCCTTTCTCCAGAGAGTCTGGGGACAAGGATGAACATTTTCTAGACATTGTTGTAAAAGAAAGATCAAAGCTTCAGTGAAATACTTGAATGAGCTGAGACATCCATCTGGTCCAGCAGTACTGGGGAGAAATGGAGGGAAGCCAAAGGCCTTGCATGGGAAAATGGGGGAAGTTGGTGGGCAGTGGTAGGGGGTGTGTTCCCGAGAGGGAGAGAAAGCATGAGAGAGCAAAGAGAAAGACTGAGAACAGAAAAAGTAGCCAGGGGACTGTTAACACCAGGAATGCCAATCTCTGTTGCAATATAAACCCCCTCAAGTTCCCCAAACCTTCAGGAAAGTCTTACATAAATAAGTCCTATTGTGGGTTTTTGTCTTTGAAGAAAACCATGGAAAAGGATACATTCTATGCTGGAGCCAATGTCAAAGGCAGAAGCTAATCAACAGCCATAGACAGAACAGGACAACAAGATGCAGTGAAGACTGGAAGTTGGAGTCAAATGTGATCAAGAGATGTACATGCCTCAGACATTTGTAGAAATCTCAGTGTGGGTGTTGGACTTTTCATAAGTCTTGGGATGGGGATGGTCTCCTCTTAAGGACAGGGTGTCACCAGCAAATGTCTAAGCAGCAACCCCTTGGTAGAAACAACCTGCCCATTGAAAATTGAGAATTTCACAGAAGCTTTGACATTTCTTGTACAACAATTTCTAGATAATGTTCATCCTTGTCCACTCTCCCTCATGGTTACGTAGATCAGCCTATGCTTTTCCAAATATGGAAGAAAACCTAAGGAGGGTGCCCATCCAGGAGCAGCCGGAATGCCGACCATGATCAGAGAGAGTGTTTGTGTAAATTATCAAACAATTCCAGCACTGTTGATTCTGCCATAAACCTTCTTAATCGTAAATAGGAAAGCCAAGATGCAAAGAAGAAAGTAACATGTCATTAATTTTGCTCTGAAGAAAAGCAAAGACACTCATATAAAAAGGAGAAATGGGATTTCTAAAGTAACCTCAGATACTGTCGGAGCTGCCATCAAAAATCCTTGATGAATTATTCCAGTTGGATGTGAGTTCTGTGTGGGGAAAGGTCAAAAGGATAGTTTTTGTTAAAGCCTGACCCAGACTGACGTTGACAGCTGCTAGCAAAACTCTGCTGTCGGCTGGGAGCTAACTTGCCAGAACCCACCTGCTGCTGTGGTCCAGTTAGTAATGGACAATAATGCAGGCTGGGATGGAACCTCTAACATCAAAAGTGTAAAAAGACTCAGTCCCTTACCTGGACACTCTGGGGCTAAGCATGTGATATGGAGATAACAGATAATATAACTTTGCCCTGCCATAAGTAATAAATACTAAATTTAAGCCCTTGAAAATGGAAAAATCTATATAATTTCCAAGTGTTCTTTTAATTGATTATTATAACTTGTTAAAGTTATTTTCCATATGGTAATCTTATTAGTAAAAAAAATCTGGAAAAGTTGTCTTGGGTTTCCTTACAAATTACACGGCTTATATTTTATGGCTGTGAGGTCATAGCTGTGAAATATCCCCCTTTGACAATTTGACTATGATGTATGCTGTTATATTTCAGTAGCTTCGGGTGATTTTTCAGCTGGATGAAAAGTTCATTCCATTCCATCACTGCTGATATCATCTTCATTTCCATTTCACCCATGAAACACAAAATGCCAGAGATTTGGAGACACCATTTGGAACTAGTTGCAAAATGGTAGAGACTGATAAGATGGTAAGAGAAATAAAGAACATAGGCATTTTTATATGTCCCAATACTAATAATTAAAATGCCTTGCATTAGTTATGGGTGGCGTGGCTCTTTGAAAGGGTAAGAGTCTCACATATAGGGAGAATGTGAAGTAGCTGCTACTGCTAATTGAAATACAAATGTTTGTTCCCATTCCTCCTTCTTCCTCCTCCACTTGCTGCAGTGCCCCCAGCACCACCACAGTTGGCCTCCAGTCCTAATTTACCGAGATATCCAGAGAGGATTATGATGGACCATCCTGGCAGCAGTGGATATTTTAGGAATATATAAAAGAAGAGAGCAGTTGGCAAATAGCCCTGGAAAATCTGTTCCTCTCCATTTGCCTAGTAAAACTGATGGTTTGAGGTAATCTCAAACTATTCTTTTGAACCAGAAACAAAGAAATACACATAAAGATAGTCACTGTGGCTTTATTTTATAATAGTGGTGAGAAAAGAAGACAATCCAATGCAGCTGGATTAAATAAACGATTAAATACATTATGTTGTAGTTACAGGCGTCCTTTGCTTTTCAAAAGTTTGCATTACGCCGCTTTGCTTGTACAAAAGACAGACATGTGAGAAGATGCTCAACATCACTCGGCATCAGGGAAATACAAATCGAAACTTCAATGAGATACCACTTCACACCTGTCAAAATGGCTAAAATTAACAACACAGAAAACAACAGATGTTGGTGAGGATGCGGAGAAAGGGGAACCCTCTTACACCGTTGGTGGGAATGCAAGCTGGTGCAGCCACTCTGGAAAACAGTATGGAGGTTCCTCAACAAGTTAAAATAGAGCTACCCTATGATCTAGCAATTGCACTACTAGGTATTTATCGAAAGGATACAAAAAATACTGATTCGAAGGGGCACATGCACCCCGTTGTTTATAGCAGCAATGTCCATAATAGCCAAACTATGGAAAGAGCCCAAATGCCCATCAACTGACTGATGAATGGATAAAGAAGATGTGGTATATATATACAATGGAATATTACTCAGCCATCAAAAAGAATGAAATCTTGCCATTTGCAATGACACGGATGGAGCTAGAGTGTAAGTGAAATAAGTCAGTCAGAGACAGACAAATACCATATGATCTCACTCATACGTGGAATTTAAGAAATAAAACAGATGAACATGCGGGAAGGGGAAAAAAGAGGGAACAAACTATAAGAGACTAAATGATAGAGAATAAACTGAGGGGTAATAGAGGGAAGAGGGCGGAGGATGGGCTAAATGGGGGATGGGCATTAAGGAGGGCACTTGTTATGGTGAGCACTGGGTGTTATATATAAGTGATGAATCACTGAATTCTACTCCTGAAACCAATATTACACCAAAGGTTAACTAACTAGAGTTTAAATAAAAACTTAAAAAAATAAAATAGAAGATGTACTTTGAACTTGTTTTCGCTAAGGGTAAGAAAACTGAAGAGAATTTTCACTTTTACAGAAAAGGCAAAAAGCGAAAATAGGGTTCCACGTTTTGTTTTGCAGGCAGCCCTTAACAGAAGCAGTGCACACTCCAAGCTGCCAGAGTGGCGCCACCAAGCCCCTTCCCCAGGAACTACACTCGGCATCTCAGCAGCAAGCCACGGAGCTTTCAACTGTGTCCGTGAGCGCCCGTGCTTTAACTCAATTTATGTTGTGCTTCTGCAAGCAAAGTATGTCCCAAGGTATCAAAAAAGTCTAAGAGGGTTGTTTCTTGGGGTCTAGATACACTAAAAAAAAAAAAAAAAAGTCCATATACAGCAATGGCAATTGCTTCTTTGCTTTACACCATTTCAGCTTATGAGAGCTTTCATAGGAACACTATTTTCGCGGACAGCAGGGGAAACCTGTATATAATAAAATATCGCACAGCCATAAAATGCATGCCTTAGAATAATATCTACTGAAAGAGGGAAATGCTCATTATATTATTTTTTTAAAACTTAGATACAGAACTGCATATAAATTCCAAAATATGATACACACATATGATTATAACTATACTAAAATTTTTTTGTGATTATTCAAAATTTCTCCAATGAACACCTAAGAAAATGTTAAAGGCTATGTGCATAATTTTACCCCATGGTTTGATAAATTCTAAAATGTACATCAAGTTTGAACTTTCAAGTTTCAGAAAACTGACCACACCAGCTGGACTTTTTCTTTCATCAAGATTGTCAGAAAATTGCCATGAGAGGAGAAATACTAACAAATGACCATAATATCTGCCACTATAATGAACAGACGTCCTCACCATTAGCCTCATTTCTCGTCACATCAAATTGTACTTGGACCTCCTTTTGTAAATGGCAGAGGTTTTTGTTTGTTTTTTAATCTTTCCTCCTCTTAGGACACAGGGAATTAAACTTTTTAAGAAAGGCACACATTTTAGAAAACTTTGTAAAAATATAAACATCCCCAGCCTAAACCATTAATTGATTATCATGTGTTTCTTGGGAGGTTCTGATTCTCTGGGTGAAAACCTTCTTCACTTCAGAATATGAGATTCCAGCTAAGACAGTCAATTCTTAATTACTTGGAGGCTAATTATCCAACTTCTCTATTACCTCAAGTCTGGTTGCCCCTTCTTCCTCCCTTTCAAGCTACTGGGAAATTTGGCTCCGCACAGAATGGGAAGCCAACTAAGCCCAGTGACTATGTTACACAGCAAGTGCAAAGGGCCTGAATCAGTCTACATGCGATGGTGAGTATAGACTCCCCTTATGGGATATATTAGAAAAGGACAAAGTTAGAATGTGCTGGACTGAAGAACAAAGGGCTCTTCCAAAAAGTGGTATCAAGGTTGTCCTAAGAGAGAGGAGAGGAATCTCACCAATGTTCACAATGTTCCCATAACCTCTGGGGTGTATGCAACGAGGGTTTGATCCATGTGCTCCTGTATTCAGCCCTGGGTATAATGGCTGTGGAAAGATCTAACAGATTTAATATTTTCTAATGGAGAGGGTTGCTTTGAGCAAAAGCAATGGACATTTGATGAGTGCATACTATGTGCTTAGGTGGTAAGAAAAGGACAAGAACCCATTTACATCAGGTGGATGGAACTGGAGGGTATTATGCTGAGTGAAATAAGTCAATCAGAGAAAGACAATTATCTAGTTTCATTCATATGTGGAATATAAGAAACAGCCAGAGGATCATAGGGGAAGGGAAGGAAAACTGAATGGAAAGTAATAGAAAGGGAGACAAAACATGAGAGACTCAACTATAGGAAACAAACAGGGTTGCTGGGGGGGATGGGATAACTGGGTGATGGACATTAAGGAGGGTATGTGATGTGATGAGCACTGGGTGTTATATGCAACTGATGAATCACTGAACTCAACATCTGAAACTAATGATGTACTACTATATGTTGGCTAATTGAATTTAAATATTAAAAAAAAAGAAAAAGAAAAGGATGAGTATGACAGCCTCCCTGTCCTCATGGTGAGAAGTACAACATAAACACGGTGTGACCTGAATTTCTGTGCGGGGCCCTCCCATCTCTTCTGGACTGCCGGCTCCCAGGGCTGCCCCCTTCAATTTTCTCCCTGAATCTGCACCCAGTGGAGAGTGGCCACACTCCAGAGCTCTCCTTTTAATCTTTCCCATTAAAACCTCCAACCCTGCCTCTTTCTGTAGCAGTCATGCTAGAGGAAAAATCTGGCGAACTAATTCCTCCTTCAAGGATGATGACTGAGAACTATTCATGAGACTTACTGATGACAAAACAGAGGCCCAAAAAGTTTGAACTACTTGCTCAGTGGCACATACTAGCTTGGGTAAGACCCATGACTCTTTGTTACTTACTTGTCCAGTAATTCTGCTATATGGCCTTAATACAAAGATCTCCAATGAAACCCAGAGTTTTAGCCCAAAGGAACAAGTTGTTTCTGAAGGTAAATTTTCAGGCATTCAGGTTTACACATGAAAAGGACATTTTTGGATCAGCAGATTTTCTGGGCTTTGTTAAACCACCTAATCCTACCTTATCTATGTTTAAGACTAAACTTGGCACCTAAGAATTTAGAATTTGCTTTTAGGCACAAAACCCACATAGAGTAAATTGAATGATGTAAAAGAGAGGGAGCAAACAGTGATGGAAAGGGGTGGGACTATGAGTTGGGAAACTGCTTTCAAGCCTTGACCATATTATCTCCCAACTGTGTGACTCTGGGCAAGAAACCCAGGTCAAATCACTCTGAGGTGGAAGAAGGAGAGCTCATGCAAATTGCAACTTGCACAGAACATAGATTTTATTCAGTTCCGCCATATTACATACACTCAGATGTGAGCACCATTGATGCACTGGAAGCATCAGCCCTGCACCCGAGGAGGTAGAGGGGAGTCTTAGCACCTTCATTTTCACATGGAGGCATCTCATAATGCCATTCTTACCCTTAGGGGTTCTATCCTCCATGGTCTTTCATACTTCAGGTCTTGAAGTCTCCGTCTTTGCAGTATATGCAAATGGTTCAAACTCCTGTTTGAAACCCTCTACTCCTGGGCCTGGACACCTTCAGACAGGTACCCTAAAACATCCTGTGTCTGTTCCCTTGGGAGATGTTGGCTTTACTGATTCTCAGGCAGCCTCCACAGCCTCCTTTGGTTGTCTTCCACCATTTTAAATTGTTAATATTTGTGTACAATTTTATTCTTTTATAAAATACATTTTTCTAAGTTGCTAATGTTTATTTTTCTGCTTAAAAAAAGTAATACACAATTACTGTAGAAAATTTGGAAAACACCGGGCATGTAGGTGGCTCAGTAGGTTAAGCATATGATCTTGGTTTCTGCTCAGGTCATGACCTCAGATCAAGCCCCGAGTCAGGCTCTGCACTCAGCAGGGTATCTGCTTGAGATTCTCTCCCTCTGCCTTTGCCCTTCTCCCTGCTCTCTCCCTCTCTAAAATAAAATAAATAAAATTTTAAAAAAAAAGAAAATGTGGAAAACAGAGAATAAAGAAAAATACTAGTTTCCCATAATCCCACCTCCCAGAGAAGTGTATTTCCTTTCAGCCTTTTTTCTCTGGATATAATGTATGTTTAACTTAGTTAGAATACACTTTTATATGCAACTTATTTTTTTTCACTTATGTTACAGCACAGTGATTTAGGAACATTCATCAATACAATGTTCTTGATTGCTCCAGACCAATATTTAAAACTATTGCAGCAATTTTATTAATATATACAGAAAGGTATACAAGTAAGACTTTAGAAACAGCATAACCTCCCTGGCTCTCAGGTTCTTCAACAATAAAAGGGAAGTGAACAATATTGAACATTGCCAGAGGTGGAAGGTGTGGGGGGTGGGCAAAATGGGGGAAGGGGCCCAATATGGTTCTTTAAAAATAGAATATGAATTTGGAGACACATCTTCCCTGCCTGGACTCTGCCACAAGGACCTTACCCATAAGTACCAAGGTCTTGCTGAAAAAATTCTACAAACAAAGATTTGGGCTCTACTGTAGATATGAACCCAGATGACATAAGAAACCAAGACTAGCACAATTTTGTTCTCAGTGAGTAAAGAATGAGTACACCCAGACAAGTGAATTCTTGTTAGTAGGGATACAAATTCCTGCCATTTCAGATGCCATCTAGTGCATCTTTCTGGCATCTTTCACTTTTTCATGTAAGAAGAGTGTAGCATAGCCTGGGTTTCCTTTGAAACAGGAGTTTTCTTCTAGAAGGATTTGCTTCCATATTGTTCAATTGTTCTTTTGGTTTTTTTTGTTTTGTTTTGTTTCCCTTACTTCAGTAAGTCCTTCTGATTGTTTTGACTATTCTTGCTCCAATTCAGTTCATGACTTTCTACTTTGCTTACTTAGCATTATACTCTCTTTATTTAAAATATCTCCCACCCCAACCTTGTTTTGTCTTTTTGTCTTATTTTGAAAAGGCTTCAGAATACCAACAATTAATACTGTTGCCCCTCACTATGCCTTTTGTTCTGTGCAAAGCTGGAACACAACTTCTGAGCAACCATCTTTTCCCCATCAGTACCAACAATAGACCTTTTCTGATTTCATGCAGAACTTTGGGAAATGTTTGAGCCCAGAAATGCTCCAATGTGAATGGAGGAAGTGACCTTGGGCCTTAATTCTTTTTCCCAAGATTTAAAACCTTCCAATTGTACCTACAAACCTGTAGGAAATTATTTTACATGCAAGCAGACCATCTCTCCATTTCACCACCACATAAATGTGCTGTCGCTTTTATGAAGATGCTCCAGTACAAATTTTGGGGCATTTCAGTCTAGCTTTTGTGTTCTTTCCTGGCAGGTTAGGGAAAGATTATTTGAAAGAAAATGATAGATAACATAAAAATACCTCTAGTTTCCAAGGCTGGCAATGAAAGTTGGTAGATCAGATGGGACCCAAATCTTTACACCATAAGAAACACTCTTTGGAATTACAAAACTGTCTCACTGGAAGGCCTCATTTAAAAGCATACATGTTTCATGAACCAGTAACAGGCGAGCACCTTGGACAGGTTTGGGAGCAAATGGGGGTGAAAGTGAGAGGAGAGGAGAAGTAGATAAGGTCAGATTATAGGACCCTGCCTTAGGAGCATGGGTCCAGAGCAGTCACCCAGGGGTGTGCATGGCCCAGGGGAGAAAACAAGAAGTAAATTCCAAGAGTGGAATCAGTAGGCCATGAGAATGCATGAGAAGGGGAGAAGAGGCAGGAAAAAAAAAAAAAACACACTTCAGAAAGCATCCCTCAAAATTTTTCTAAACAGACCTTATTCTTTGAAATGACCTCTCCCCTTTAGACTTGGTGTCTGTTATCAAAAGACTAGAAACACTGGGCTCTTTCAAGAAAAATGACTACATTTACATTTTCTCGGAAAAGTGTGTTTGGATTCTTTCTCTTCAGAGCCAGAATATTGTTTAAACAACAGGATGGGATGTACTTTCACCCTTTTCCCTATTCCATACATTTCTACCTCTTGGGATCCAGATGCTAAATTGTTTCCAGCCAGTTAATAATGGTTGTGGTAGTGAAGCTCCCAGGAGACCCAAAGAAGGAAACCTGCCTGCATTTCCAGGGCTCTGTTACGTGCATTCCTGCTGGGTGGATTCAGATTGGTCAAATAAAGGGAGGAAATAAAGCATAGAAGTGAATTTGTTCACTGTATAACCCAACCAGACAAACTCCTGAGGTTACAACCTACTCATCGGTGAGCTTGGTATTTCCACCAGCATGCCTGCAAATGCCTGAGCTTGCCATCACTTTAGTTTTACTGTGTAGGTCAGGCTGAGTCTAATGACAGGATGATTGCCTTAAGAAGGCATTCCACATGCTGCCATTGATTATTCTTCTGTTTATCTGGTCATCGATGCCATCAACAAGCACTCTTTGAGGACCTAGTTGATGGGAAGTGACATGCTGGGCACTGCAGAAGGTACAAAGATGAGCTAGCCAAGAGCTCTGCCTAGAAAGAACTCCCCAAATAAGGCTTAAAGTAAGACCTGATTATGTATAAATATAATAACCTAAGATATTTTATTTTTCAGTTAGTTAGGATGTAATAATAATGGCCATCATTGACTGATACTGCACCCTGTGCCGTGCAATACAGTTCAAGAGCATTGTTGCTGACCTTCACAGTCACCTTGTCGAGCGGGTCACACACATTTCATAGATAGGGAAGCTCCAGCTCAGAAAGGTTACACACTTAGTAAGTGACAGAGCCAGGTTTCAAACTCCAGAGCTTGTGCTCTTAACACACCAATACAGTGACTGCTCCCTCTGTCCTCCATGAGATGGTCAGATCAGGTGCAAGTGTCACAGAGCTCAGAGGAGGGAGGACAGCCTCAAGCTGGAAGAACCAAGAAAGGCTTGTGTCTCTAAGCTGTGCCTCAAAAGATTAATAGGTTTTAGACCTGAGTGGATGGGAAAGGGAGCGAAGGGTCAGGATGAGGAAGATCTACTAGGGAGAAAAGACATCCTCGGAGAAAGCCTAGGACCTGGGGAGGGAGGAGTCATCTCGGGTCCTGGAGGTGAATGATGAGGCTGCAGAGGTACAAGGGCTAAGTGGTGGAAGCCTTGAATAGCAAACCAGGATCTGAGAATACTGAAAAAAAGCAAGAAGTCATTGAAGATTTTGGCAAAGGGGAGCGGCCCAGTCTCAGCCCAGATTCAGAATGGTGGGGACAGATAGAAGAGGAGATGGGGAGAGCAGGATGAAGCCTCTGTACTTCCTCAGATGAAGCAGGCCGGTGGCTGTGGGGGTGTAGAGAAGGGCACAGCTGCACAGGACTGAGGGAGGTACAATCCCTGGGGCTGAACCACCAACACGAGTGGCAAAAGCAGGGGATAGAAATCAAACAATCCTCTTGTTTGATTCTCTCTCCTGCCTAACTGGGAAGACAACAAGTACTAAGTCTCTAAACGGAATCATCATCACTTTCTAAAGTGTTGGTTCTCAGACTGTTTTGACCTGTGGACAATTTAAATGGGCCCAAGTATAGTATCTCTACATTCCTGCTTACTACAAAAGAAAAAAGAAGGATGAGGCTACTTTTATGAGACCTAATGATAAGATATAAAACTCTAAAGTTATAGATGAATAATTTCATCTTTGTACCTTCTGCAGTGCCCAGCATGTCACTTCCCATCAACTAGGTCCTCAAAGAGTGCTTGTTGATGGCATCGATGACCAGATAAACAGAAGAATAATCAATGGCAGCATGTGGAATGCCTTCTTAAGGCAATCATCTTAGACTATAACTAAGAGTTAAGATTAGACACTGTGAAACCATTAAAAAATATACAAAATGCCAAATTGGGACCACCTGGAGGTCCTAGGATCACCAGCGTACCCACACCCCCACGGGAGAACCCTCCTGGGGGCACTGGTTGGTTGTAGTTAACTCAAATTCATCTAATGACTCTGATTGGTGGCCACATGTGCCACTTTGTTTGCTAGATGCAAAAGGAAGCCTTTCCTGACCAATTTCCCCTTCCCCTACATCAGCTCCCCAACCTCTTTGCTGAGGACTCCCTACCCCACCTAATCCCAGCTCATCTTTCAGATAGGACAAAGTGCTGTTTCCCACTTTATTCAAGCCAAGGGAGATGTCATCTCTACCATACTCAGACCCTCACCACTCAATGGCTTCCCAAATATTAGCTCTTGGCTGCCTTCCTCTGTATGTTTGAGAAGGGTGATGTTGAGCATAGGAGCCCCCTTGCCCCATCTTAGGATAGCCCAGCCCTTCCATTACCTGCACCAGTCCACAGTGGAGCTAAGCAGGGCTATAAGTCTGGCAGACTCCTCACAGGAGTTCAGTTTTTGCAGCCTTGTCCTGATTTAATCTGCAATCCGATTTGCTACTGAGTCTCCCCAAGCTCTTATCAACATTTTAGATTTCAATGTGCCTTTTCTAGGCTGAATATCTGTGTTTTCAATTATGTCACCCTGGGTGAATTACCCTTCTATTGTTCAAGGTCAAACCTCGTGTTGTTATTTCCTGCCCATACAGCTAGTCTCTTTCCCCTCCATCCCTTTGGGGCAGTTTCTCAATTGTCACTGGTGTTCCCAGATCCTATCTCTATCAGGTTTCATCTGTAAATTTAATCATGAAGCTATGCCCCATTTGGCTTCATTTTATTCCATGGCAGAAATGTTCATTCTGCATCCATTCTCTACAGGCACCCTGGGCTCCAAAGATATAGTAGACATGCCATTCTGCAGCTATATAAAAATGAAAAGCTGGGAGTCCCTAAGAGGGACTAAATGGGCCCAATTTTGTTCCCATTGTTGAGTCCCCTCACCTCATCAGTAGACCCTCTGGTCCTGCAGTCAGATGTTTCTGTGGCCACAGAGGACTATTTCTAGCACAGGTATTTAAGAAATGACTGTTAAAGCAGATAGGGGAAGGCAGAAGCAGAAGAGGCTACGTCAGAAGAACTCTAAAAAACAGTCACTAACTCAAGTCTTCTCAAAGGGCCCTGCCCCTTCCTACCCCAGGCTCAGCCAGGGTCTAAACACACTTTTATCTTTGCAGGTGTAGGTACTAAGCAAGGCTCTGCCACGGCCCTAGCTATTGCTCCCCCTGCTCACACTTGGCATCCACTGTCTGAGTTCAGCCTTTTCTTCCTCTCTCCTGCTTGCTGCCTGCCCTATTGCTTCTAAATAGAGGAGTATCCCCAAATATATTTTTTAGGGTGCAAGGCACCCCTTGATACCCCTGAACATAGAGAGGCAGCACGTGTGGATCAGCCACATAGCCTACCTGTCACTTCTCCTAACTATGAACTTTTTAGAATGTTCCATCTGGACCTTTCCATTCTACTCCAGCCAAGTTGACAGCCCCGGCAGCCCTTTGCTTATGGTGCTATCACTCCAGTCATGTGCACTGGCTGATTGCCCAGCTCTGCCTGCCTTGTGAGCTGAAACTGGGAGCAGGAACCATAAGTGTGTCAGCTATCTTTGTGCCCCCCTTACCTGGCACATAGCAGATGCTCAGTAAATGTTCATTGAATCACTCCTCAAACAAATAAATGTTGGAGAATATAAATTATCTTTTTAGACATGGTTTTTGTCTCACCAACCAATTGCCTTTGGTTGAGTCATTGGTTTTCAATGTGTTTTTAGTGTACAGAACCCTTACTTCAAACAAAGTCTTATTTGGAAGACCCCAGCCTCCCCCCATATATAAAATGATAATAGTGCAGCTCTTCTGGTTCACATAAAGTGGAGAACCCTCAGAAAGCCCTAATACCACCTACTTGCCCCCACCACCACTCCCCCAAGCTAAAATATGCATTCCACTTTCCTCCACATTTTAAGTTTTTCACTTCTTTCAAGGCCCAGGCCAAATCTTTCCTCATGAAGACTTCTCTCTGATCATCCCACCCATGGGGGTCTTGCCCTTTTCTGGAAGCTCTATTGTCTACTCTACTCTTTAGGCATAGACAGAGTATATACCAACAAATGTTCTTTGAGGCTTCCTAAAGGCTGAGTCTAGTGATATGCATTTTATTTTATTTTATTTTATTTTATTTTATTTTATTTTATTTTATTATGTTATGTTAGTCACCATACAATACATCATTAGTTTTTGATGTAGTGATCCATGATTCATTGTTTTTGTATAACACCCAGTGCTCCATGCAGTATGTGCCCTCCTTAATACCCATCACTGGGCTAGCCCATCCCCATACCCCCTCCCCTGCAAAACCCTCAGTTTGCTTCTCAGAGTCCATAGTCTCTCATGGTTCATCTCTCCCTCTGATTTCCACCCCCCTTCATTTTATTTACAATAGCACCAAAAACCATAAGATACCTTGAAATAAACCTAACCAAAGAGGTAAAAGATCTATACTCTAGGAACTACAGAACACTCATGAAAGAAATGGAAGAAGACACAAAAAGATGGAAAAACATATCATGCTCATGGATTGGAAGAATAAACACCGTTAAAATGTCTCTGCTACCCAGAGCAATCTATACCTTCAGTACCATCCTGATCAAAATTCCAATGACATTTTTCAAGTGCTGGAACAAACAATCCTAAAATTTGTATGGAATCAGAAAAGACCCCGAATCGCCAAGGAAATGTTGAAAAAGAAAAACAAAGCTGGGGGCATCACGTTGCCCGATTTCAAGCTACATTACAAAGCAGTGATCACCAAGACAGCATGGTACTGGCACAAAAACAGACATATGGACCAATGGAACAGGCTATAGAGCCCAGATATGGACCCTCTATGGTCAAATAATCTTTGGCAAAGCAGGAAAAAATATGCAATGGAAAAAAGACAGTCTCTTCAATAAATGGTGCTGGGAAAATTGGACAGCCACATGCAGAAGAATGAAACTCGACCATTCTCTAACACCATACACAAAGATAAACTCAAAATGGATGAAAGACCTCCATGTGAGACAGGAATCCATCAAAATCCTAGAGAAGAACATAGGCAGTAACCTCTTTGACATCGGCCACAGCAACTTTTTTCAAGATACATCTCCAAAGGCTAGTGAAACAAAGCAAAAATGAACTTTTGGGACTTCATCAAGATAAAAAGCTTCTGCACAGCAAAGGAAACAGTCAACAAAACAAAGAGGCAACCCACGGAATCGAGAAGATATTTGCAAATGACACTACAGATAAAGGGCTGGTATCCAAGATCTATAAAGAAATTCTCAAACTCAACACCCAAAAAACAAATAATCAAGTGAAAAAGTGGGCAGAAGACATGAACAGACACTTCTCCAAGGAAGACATACAAATGGCTAGCAGACACATGAAAAAATGTTCATCGTCATTAGCCATCAGGGAAATGCAAATCAAAACCATGTTGAGATACCACCTTACACCAGTTAGAATGGCAAAAATTGACAAGGCAAGAAACAACAAATGTTGGAGAGGTTGTGGAGAAAGGGGAATCTTCTGACACTGTTGGTGGGAATGCAAGTTGGTACAGCCACTTTGGAAAACAGTGTGGAGGTGCCTCAAAAAATTAAAAATAGAGTTACCCTATGACCCAGCAATTGCACTCCTGGGTATTTACCCCAAAGACACAGATGTAGTGAAAAGAAGGGCCATATGCACCCAATGTTCATAGCAGCAATGTCCGCAATAGCCAAACTGTGGAAAGAGCCGAGATGCCCTTCAGCAGATGAATGGATAAAGAAGATGTGGTCCATATATACTATGGAATATTACTCAGCCATCAGAAAGGATGAATACCCACCATTTGCATCGACATAGATGGAACTGGAGGGAATTATGCTAAGTGAAATAAGTCAATCAGAGAAAGACAATTATCATATGGTTTCACTTATTTGTGGGACATAAGGAATAGCATGGAGGACATTAGGAGAAGGAAGGGAATAGTGATATGCATTTTATTTTATTTTATTTTTTCTCACTTCAAGTTTAATAGAAACAACAAAAGACAAAAAGTGATGCCCTGCTACTGTACATAACAGTTGGCCTGCCCCATAACAGCTCAGGCCCTTCTCTCCAGAAGAAGAAAGGCTGGCCTCCCCAACCCCTGCAGGAAAGGCCTGTCCTGTCCCCATACCACATCTGCACAGAGCCTAAAGTTTTATGTTCTAAGCATGACAATAATACAAAAGAGATTTTGTTTTCATGGCCACGCACTGCAGCCCAGCCCTAAAATGACACAGCGCTCACTTCTGCTTAGAGAAATATTCTTTGCTCTTCTGGACATCAGGCTTGATATTATCACTGCCAGGCTTCCAGCCAGCTGGGCACACTTCCCCATGCTTGTCAGTAAACTGGAAGGCCTGAACCAGTTGCAGAGTCTTATCCACAGAGCGGCCGACAGGAAGGTCATTTACCGTGATCTGCCTAAGGATACCTTTATCATCAGTGATAAAGAGGCCCCTGAACGAGATGCCTTCATCAGCCTTTAAGACTCCATAGTCCTGAGCAATGGTACGCTTGGGGTCTGATACCAAGGGAATGTTCATGGGTCCCAGTCCTCCTTGTTTCTTGGGTGTGTTGATCCATGCCAGGTGACAGAAATGAGAATCCACAGAAGCACCAATCACTTGACAGTTGAGTTTCTTAAATTCTTCTGCCCTGTCACTGAAAGCAGTGATCTCCGTGGGGCACACAAAGGTGAAGTCAAGAGGGTAAAAGAAGAACACGATGTATTTTCCTTTGTAGTCAGATAGGCTGAGGTCTTTGAACTGGCCATCTGGCATAACAGCCGTGGCTTTGAAGTTGGGGGCAGGATGCCCAATTTTGGCATTTCCTGAAGACATCTTGCTATCAGCGGCTCTGAGAACAAAAACGCCGAAGACAAGGCAGGAAGAAGACGCCAGTGATATGCATTTTAAATGCATTTTCCCATCTAATCCTCAGAGCAGTCCTGTGAGGGAGATGCTATCATTTTCCTCATTTTACTGATGAGGAAATAGAAGCTCAGAGAGGGGCACGCCTGTGTGGTTCAGTCAGTTAATCATCTGCCTTCAACTCAGGTCATGATCCTGGAGTCTTGGGATCGAGTCCCAAGTCAGGCTCTCTGCTCAGCGGAGAGCCTGCTTCTCCTTCTCCCTCTGCCTGCCGCTCCCTTGTTTGTGCTCTCTCTACCCCTCTCTCTCTTTCTCTCTCTCTCTCTCTCTGTCAAATAAATAAATAAAATCTTAAAAGAAGCTCAGAGAGGTTAAGCAGTTTGCAAAGGTCACACAGCTATTAACTGGCACTGCTAGGATTTAAACATGAGCTACTTAATTCATTGTTCCCTGTTCTAATGTGCCATTCTTTTATCTTTCCAACTAGATTGTAAGCTAAAGTGTAGGAACTGTGTCTAATTCTTTCCCTCCTTGTTCTATTCTTAATACAGTGTTTAGCCCTTAAGAAGGGTATAATTAATTATTTTCAGAGATTAATTGGTCCTCTGAAGTATATTGCATAGTTCCTCACCTCTTCTTATTCTAACATCTATCCAGGTAGAAGCTGTCAGCTTCTGAATAGGTTCTGGTCTCACTCTCCTTCTTCCTAAAGAAAGTTGTATTTCTGAAGCTTGCAAGGACAGGTTTTTGCTGCTGAAAATATTAAGCACTTCCTGCAAAGGCTGGAAGCTAAGCAGGAGTTTCACAGGAGGGAAAAAACAACAGTGACCTCCTCAAATAGAGTGGGGAGGCTCAAGGCAGGAAATCGAAGGTACTGTCAGAACCGCTCTGGGGATAAAGAAGGGAGACTGGAGAGGAAAGAGAGACTATTTGGTTTTTACCACTTGGGACCCTATCCCCAATTTAACTTCTGGACTAAATTTTAAAAACAGCCGAGTGGTAAAAGCCCTGCTCTCTGTGAACTCTGGCCCCTCTGCCTATTTGGGATGTCACAGAGAAAGACCACACATTGTGTGTAGCAGCCCCAAGGGGACGCCCAGCAGCCCAGGTGGGGTGATTGACTGCGGGAAGCCCCAGGGGCCAGCCTGCCCACCACCCTCCCTGCACCTGCGCTGTGAATAAACAGAGGCCTGCCTTCTGCAGGGGCCCCTTCCTGACCTCCTCCAGCCCTTCTCCCCAGGCCTCGCCCCATGGGCCCTCATACTTGAAAATTAACCACAGGCTTAAAGTGAAAGAGAAGATGGCTATGTGAGCCCCAAGCAGGCAAGTGGAACTACATGATGAAGAGACAACAGAGTCCTAATCAAATAGGCACCTCTGTATGCTAATTTTAGCATCTACTCCCTCTTAAATAGCAATTTTATGTCCTTACTGCAGTCCATGTAACAATGTTACTAAAATGTCAGGTGGTCAACCACACTTTCATTTTTTATGTTCTGATTTGAATAGTTGAAAGTGAGTTCAGTGATTTCAATAGAAGGCTCGTTGCTTGTGAAGTATTTACTTCAAATACCTGTCTTTTCTTTGGAAATACGATAAATGGTCTTTGATGACTTATATATTTGTAATATACATGGGTAACCAATATAGTTAGCTCTTTAATGACTTTCACAGAAGGCAAATGAGGACAAGAGCCATTTTTGTAAAACAAAAACACAGGCACACATGCACATACATAGCAAAATGTGCTTTGAGAAAGGAAAGCAGGGTCCAGATGATAGTCATGGGGTATCGTCACACATTCGTGCTTTTTGACTGAGAAAAACAAATATCTGTGTTCAAAACTAAAGTCATTCTATTCATTATATACTGTTGGAAGTTGCTATTGTTATAATATACAAAAATTCAAAACAAAACCGCTTGTTTAAGCGCTGAATTGAAAATGTTCAGTGTTTTCTATCAATTTCCTGATTCTTTTGAGTCATTAGGACAGCCCTTCAGCCTATGTCCTTTTCTCTTTTTCCTTTATATATATTTAAAAAATTGGTATAGGTTATGCAAGACACAAAATAAAAACACATAGGCTGAAGGAAAATTGTGGGGGGGAGAGAATAAATAAATGAATGAATACACAAATAAACAAACTTAATAGAAGAAGCCATTTCAAGTAAAGTCAAAAGACAAAAAGCAAAAGACAAAAAAAACTGCAAATTACATCAGAAAGGGCTTGGTTTTTTAAAATATATAAAGAGCTCCAACAAATCACTAAGAAAAGCTCCAACAATCCAATGTAAAAATTGAGCAAAACAGATGAACAATTCACAGAAAGGGAACTAAATATGGTCTTTCAAAGTATGAAAAGATGCTTACTCTCATTCAAATAAAAAAAAATTAAAAAGAATAATTCTTTTTTGGGGGAAGTGAAGGGGGAAATAGGTTGATGGGATAAAAAGATATACAAACTTTATGGAGGGCAATTTAGCCCCAATTCATCAAAACTGCAAATGCATTTGCCCTTTGACCCAGCAATCACAATTCTAAGAATTTATCTCATGTATGTTATTTTACACATGTGAGATGACATATGTACAAAGTTATGTACTACAACACTATAATAGAAAAAGTATTTTTAAAATCCAAATGGTTGTCAACAGGGGACTAGTTAAATTATGATATAGCTATACAATTCTTTATCTGAAACCCTGGGGCTTGATATAGTTTGCATGTCAGAACTTTCTGAACTTTAGAAAGCTAATACAGTGAATAAACCATATATTATATAACACCTTAGAGGGTTCTGGGGCAACACTCACTAATCAAATAGATTAATATTTCTGCAAAAAATTATGAATAGTCATACTAAGTGGGAGAAATATAACTCATGTCAGTCCAAGTCATATTTTGCGACCAAATGAGTTTGCCACAAGCTTAGGAAAATTTCTGGTCTTCAGAGATTTTTTAAAGTTAGGAGTTACAGATAGGAGGTTGTAGGCATGTCTGTCCATACAACAGAATACCATAGAGCTATAAATAAATTAAAATACACTGTTTCTGCACTAAACAATCTCCAATATATGCTAAGTTTTAAAAAAGACATAACCGTTTGCGTACAGAAGGGGAAAAAGATTAAGGAACATATGTATTCACTCATGTAGGCCAAAGATGGGTCTGTAAAGAGTACATTTATTTCTGGAGAGAGGAACTAGGAGGAGTTCAGGAACTATGGGTGGGAGCCAGACTTTTCACTGTATATGCCTGCATATCTGTTCTCTGTAAATATATTAACTATTTAGAGTAAAAAAAAAAAAAAACCAAAAACCATTTAGAGTAAATAATACACGTTTACATGTTTAACTGCTAAACAAAATGTGTGAATGAGGCTCCATCCTCATATGCTAGTTCTGAGAGTCCTCAGAGCACCATGTAGTAAATACCAACTATGGGCCCAGCACTAAGCGAGGTACCCTGCTCAGATTATAACTGGTCATGTGAGACAGGCATTAATATCTCCATTTTAGAGAAGAAACCAAGGTTCAAATAAAACCACACAAACCCAAGATTGTATGACCTTGAGTTCTACAGCACAAAAGAACATTGGAAAATGAGAATTAGGTGGTTATCGACTAAGAACATGTGTGGAAGTTATGACCAGATGATGATTCTTTTCTTGAGCACAATTCCTGGAACACTTAAGATTCTTCTCTGCTCTGACTCCTCTGAGCATTGCTTGTGATACAAAAACAGCAAAGCCTGTGAGCAAGGGTCTGTGCCCCATTAAGGGCTGGGGAGGTGAATTCTTCCATCACAAAGAGCTGAAGCCCTGTGGGGCCCAGTGCGGACATATCTATTCCCACAGTGGATAAGCAGTCTGGTCAAAGAATGCACTGTCCTGTTCCCCAGATTGCTCGTGAGCACTGGCTGCGGAAGAAGGGGCAGGAAGTTGCTATAGACGGAATGGTTCTGTATCCTCAAAATTCATATGTTGAAACCTGAATCCCTAGTGCATGGTATATGGTGATGGAGTCTTTGAAAGGTAATTAGGTTTAGATTAGGTCATGAGGGTGAACCCTTCATGATGAGATTAATGCCTTTTTAAGAAGAGACATGAGAAAGTTTGGTTCTTCTCTCTGCTTTCCATTATGTGAGGCTGCAAGTAGATGGAAAACCAGGAAGCAGGTCTTACCAGATACCAGCCCTGCTGGCACCTTGACTTTGGACTTCCCAGCCTCCAGAACTTGGAGAAATAAATGTTCGTTAAGCCACTCAGTCTATAGTAATTTGTTATGACAGCTCGAGCTGACTTCAGCTCTGGAAAGTCTCACCTTCTGGTCTCAAGTACTGTGTATTTGCAAGTACAGTTTGAAATTCATCAAAACCGACAAATACTAATTAGACTTGTCTTTTCAGTCATTATTTCCTTTGTTCCATGGTTGAGAAAAGCAAAGTAGGACAGTGCAGACTATTCTCAGGAGCAAGTACATGGTATAGTCTGGACCCACTGATGTGGGACAGACTGATGGATTCGGGTTGGCTCCCAAACACACAGGGTCTCTCCCTTTCTAGAACCGCAGTAGGCCACACATCTCCTAGTCTTATGTCCACACCCACCAGGAACAGGAACCAGAGAGGTGTCTTTCAATTAAGCTGAGCTTTAGCCCATGACTCCAGCAGAATTAAGGAAGAAGTGTCTAACAACTGACACAGACTTTGAAGCTGAACTTCTAGTGTGACCAACTACAAATATTTGCCCTGGGACTGTCCTGTTTTCCCACTGGAAGTTCTACAACCCAGGATTGGACAAATCAGGATGATTGGTCACCCTGCCTAGGTTTCAATCCCAGGTCCACCACTTCTTAGCTACATGACCTTGAACAAACATCTGAACTACTCTGTGTCCGTTTCTCCATGTGTAAGATGGGTAGAATAAGAGTACCTGCTCCACAGGGTTGTCATGAAAACTAATATTTCAAAGTACTTAGAACAGTGCTTGGAAAGAGCTGCATAAGTGTTTGTTAATTATATATATATTTACACATAGAGGCCAGCATTTCCCTTGTCCCAGCTCAGCCCACCCTTCTGATCCTTGCTGGTTCAAATCTCTTGCCCTAACTGATTGGCACACAATAGGCGATAGGCTCACAATAAATATTTATTAAAGAATGCATAACATTTTCTCACACAGGCCTATCCAGGGCTGCTGGAAGGAGGTTTTTGTTTGTTTGTTTGTTTGTTGTTTTGTTTTGCTTTGCTTTCTTTTGTTTATTTGCCAAGGAGTATAGTTAATGCTAAGATTTCAGGCATCCTGCTTACCTATGATGAGCTTTCCTGATATTGTAAAATGAAGCAACTGCAGAGAAGAGAGCGGGGTCCTCTCCTTTGGCAGTTATTTATGGTTCTGATCTGTGGGTAGCCTGAACACAGAAATGCACGCATCAGTCATAAATCGGTCAGCGCTCTGGACACCTGAAGCCTTGGGAGCCTGCAGCGTGAGCTTGGCAGGCTGCTTATGCAGAGAAGTTTGCAGTCATTCACATGCACACACTCAGTCACTTCCCTGCCCTGCCTGGGCAAACCTGCCTGCATTCTGGAGACCTGCCAGGACACATGGGTCTGCCTGCCTGCTGGGTTCCACCCCAGCTGAGTCCTGAGTCAATGGTGGGGCCAGTGGCCGAACCACAGACCTCAAGATGTGCAGGCAAGCCTTGCAAAAGTCTCCACTCCTGCACTGCTTAACCAGCAGCATATGTTTTTTTGGCTAAAAGGTGTTTAAATGAAATCATTTTTTCCATATTACTTTGAAAAGTTTATTTCATCAGCATGAAAATGTTTAATAATATTATTTGGGGGTTTAAAAAAAATAAATCATCATTTTGAAGATGTTTCTTTTTTATTCACTCAGGGAAAAGAACACAGTGATATTTAATCCTTTCCTTAAATGATGCAAGTGACTTCGACTTTAGATGAACAGGGCTTTGGGAATCAAACAGCACGAATGTCTGTGCCAAAATAGAGAAAGGAAGACTTGTTCCCTACAGACCCGTACTGGCGTAAGGTGACTGGTTGGGTTTGGTTTGAGTGATGATTGTAATAAAATAGAGCAGGCCCCCTACCCAGTCAGCTTTGCAAGGTCACTGATGAGCCACTAGGAGAGTATGTGCCAATGCCAGCATCCCAAGGCTGGCAGATTCTGGAACTATTATAGCTCTTTCTCCAGGGAGCCACATTCCACTGAGGGGGCAAACACTTCGATGGAGAAGCTTTCTCAGGACCCTGGGGGGCTGGGCCAGGGGATTCAGTCTCCAGCCTCCCCTTTCATTCAGCAGAAAGCACCCCTCTCTGATCATTTTCACCCTGAGCAACAATATCAGGATGCTCCGACTGCTGTCCCAAGCAGGCCTACTCCTGGCCTGTGTTCTAGCAGGCTGAAGACAAAGAGTATAAAAGGAGGCCTGCCTAGTATGGGTCTAGGCACTTAAGTTATGCAGCACGCTAACGAACTATTAAATGGGTCTACTCCTCTTTTTTTTTTTTTAAAGATTTTATTTATTTATTTGAGACGGAGAGAATGAGAGACAGAGAGCATGAGAGGGAGGAGGGTCAGAGGGAGAAGCAGACTCCCTGCCGAGCAGGGAGCCCGAGGCGGGACTCGATCCCGGGACTCCAGGATCATGACCTGAGCCGAAGGCAGTCGCTTAACCAACTGAGCCACCCAGGCGCCCTACTCCTCTGTCTTAAGAGATAAACCTGGAAGGCCTATTATACATTCAGAATTTACAGACTACTCAGAGTTCAGCACTGGAACATGGAGGCTTGGGGAAAGCTGGACCCTGTCACCCTGTTCCTGGCCTGTGACCCATCCTGCTGCCATTTCCTCCCCTGGTTCTGTCTAACATCACAGAGGACTGACATCCCATCCCTCACCTCTAAGCTCTGCCCGCACTGCCCACACATTCCCCATTGGCCACACTCCTCAATGCCAGACACCAGTTTGCATACAGACCCTGGAAGGGGGATTGGGCTGTTTGAGCAGCCATCCAGGGTCCTGGGTCCCAACTATCTAGGAACAATCTAGAAGAGGGGGTGTAGGTTCTGAGTAGTCACATGGACCCTGTACTCTGGGGGTAGTAACAGGCAGAGGGGAGCCAAGAAGAGGTCTCTAAAGAGCAGGACCCATGTCTGGACTCGTGCAGGTCATCAGCACTGAAGAAAAAATAGACAGAAAACAACCAGCAAAGGGCATGACATGGCAATGCCTAGTCAGGACTGCTGAGCACATTGATTCAGGGGCAACTTTTGTTTCCATGAACTGAAGGGAGAGGTAGGGAGAGGAGAGGAAGGGGCACCGAAAGGTCTGAGTGATGCTCTGCTCAAGGGGTGTGAATGAAAGAAGACAAGCATTTAACTTTAACAGGATGAGTCAGGGTCAACTATTTGGGACTTGGCATGAGCTGAAAATGGTGGATCAAATTTTTATCTCTGGAGATATGCCCTGTCTCTCACAAACGCAATGTCAAAGAAAGGTCAGACATTAAAGTAACCGCAAGAAACCCAAAAATATGTTCTTCCTGGCTGCAGAACTTTGAAGAGCTTTTCTTTTTAAATGAAGGGGAGGGGGGCAGGGTCTTAATCAAGTCGTCTTTCGAAGTCCTAATGGTTTTCAGGTTTTCTCAACAACTTTCTATAAAACGAAAAGACACAGATGAATTTAAAAAAAAAAAAAATTTAAGCACATATGGGAGAAAAATAGTATCCAAAGCCTGAGGTTTGGTGAAAGAAAGAAATCAAGAACAGAGTAGCAGAACAGAAGTCTGTGTGTTAATGAGAGCAAATGAGGCACCGAATGAACATGAGGCAGAGAGGTGATCTCATGCACAGCCTCTGGAGACCGTACGTTATGAAGCAAGCACTGTATTTAGTCAACACTTTGTTCCAAGAGCTTCAATCTTACTCTACTTACATTAAATCCTGTCCATATTCTATAAAGCAACTTGTATTTCTTCACACCCCTTCCCCTTTTGGGAGAATCACAAAAGACCTATCTTCTCTTCTCTGTGCCCTTCATCCTGTCCCCACATCCCAAACGGTTGTAAGACACGTGGGGATAGATTGCTATGAGAATGAGGTACCTCCAGACTTGGACGTAGAGGTGAACAGAGTACAAAAAGAAACTCCATAGCCAAGAGTTGAGAGAAGAGGCCAAAGTTACTTTTGCCACCAGTGAGAAATTTTAGATTTTAAGAGGTTTAATAACTTACCATAAAAGCAAGAGTGGAAGCCAGAAAGAGACTGCAGAGCCCCGAGGACTGAACCCTTCTCTAGGCACTGGGGTCCAAACACAGCCCCATTACCACTATCCCTGTCCAGGGTAGAGCCCCAAAGTATAAGAAGATGACAATACACCAAGGAAACTTGAAGAGCGGCATGAAAATGATTATGGGTTGGAAGGATTTACTCCAAAGGCTTAAATGTATATAACCTGGCCAAGTGATCACATTGCACAGAGGAAATACGATAATGGTGGATAAGAAACAAGCATCCAAAGGGCATAAACAAAGGCTTAGACTGCTCCAAGGGGAACATAAATTCAGTGATGTGATGGAAAATATAGGCTCACTATGAGGGGAATTACTATATTGGGAAGATCTATTAATCTGTTGACAGTTTCTCAAAGAAAGTGATGGCTGCCTGCTAATTTGCTTCATTTGAAATCAGTCTGTATGAGGAATTGGAAAATCTATCTCAGGGAGCAGTACTGAGCAGTAGGCAAGGGATGAGTTGCCCTCATAAATCTTGTTCATTTTTCATCTTGATGATTTTTTTCTCTTGTTTCCTCTCATTCTCTTGCCAAGCCGCCCTCAGATCTGCAAAATCCCCTTCTACGGAAAACTTTCTAGGCTAAGGGAAGAGGGGTGCTAACCAATGGCTTGGGATTATGACTGGGGTCAACAGTTGGTCTGCATCACCCAGACCCTTCAAAGCTAACAAAAGCGGTTTTCATCTCAGGTTGTTCTCTGCAGACCTGGTTTCTGCACCTTTGCTATTTGGTACCCCAGGAATATACCCTAAAGATGCCAACTTTTAAAATCAGGAGTTCAGACCCCAGTTCAAAGGGCTGACCTGGTCTGGGAGAGCTATGAGACTTTTTCAGCTCTGGTAAGAAGACTGAGCAACAGTCCCTCACACCTTTACAGCAGGAGCATGGCAATTTCCCCAATGCTTTTTCAAGGGCTTTCATTTTTATCCAAATAGCTTCCAGTATTGCCAAGTAAAAGGAAAGGTGTTGCTATCGTCCAAACTATAAGTGAGCAGTATAGTCTTATGTGAATCCAATTGAAAGAGAATTTTGCTGGAAGATCCAAATAGCAAACCACTTTTTTCCAGATGTCAGAAAGCTTGAGGTCTGTGTGAAGAAAAGTGCAGCATTGTGGACTTTATCTGGTATATCTATGTAAGGACATGGATGAAAGACCTTGTAAAGAAAATGTTTGCTTCAACTGGTGATGCTTTGTGCTGTGAGGATAGCCCCAACAGGCCCTAATTTAGTATTTCAGAAATACACTCTTGTGAGAGGGAAAACTATCCCAGGAAGAACAGGACTTGGACCCTAGTTTTTATTTACTGAAATAAAGATTGCAGAAATAGATAGGGATGGAGAAAATGGTCTTGAAATATGTTGCTTGTTATAACCCTGTTGCCAGCACTTAAATAAAAGGGGGATTTAAAGAAGAAAAATCCCTGCTCAGAGTCCCAGGGGAGCAATACGGTCTTTGGGATCTCTGCTGACACAGCTGATGCGTACTCAAGACGTCTGAGGGGATGAAGTACTCTAGCTAAAAGGAGAACCAAATCCTTAAACTAAGAAAGAGTCACACTATGAGGAAGCAAAACCACATGAGGCTCGGTTGATGTTTACTCATGAAGAACCTAGCCTATTTTCCTATGCTTAGGAAGCACCTAACAAAAATAATAAAACCCAAAGAATGCATTAGATACAACCTGACAGAAGATTTGTTTTCTGGAGCACATAAAGAGCTCAGCTTGCCTTTCCACCCTCCTTCACCTGCATTCCTTCCTTGCTGCTTCTTGCCTGAGACAGTGCCCTCTGCTTTTCTCCTGTAATTCCTCTCCAAACCCACTATATCAGACCAAATGTGTGTCCTACACCAGAAAGAAGGTTTTGCTCTGTTCCTTCCAAGTAGGTACATATGCCTGCCATCCTCCTGGGGTTCTAAGTCTTCCAACACCTTAGGGGCACACACTGTTCTTTAATAAGTATACTGGCTGATGGGAGACCCAGCATACTCTGTGATATCTCTGGAGTTTCATGGGGAGCTTGGGTTCTGAATGCCACTTCTGGCTCTAATTTCTGCTCCTGAATTCCCATTCTCTCTCTCACCTGTTTCTCACTTCTGGAGTGGCTGCCCCTTTTCGGAACTACATGACCCTGTGCTGGGCATCCTCCCTATGCCACCTATCTCTAAAGCTGCAGACTTTTACTGAAGGTTGGGGTTTATGAAGTCAGGCGAGCAATTGCAAAGGCAGAACAGCACAGAAAACAATTTAAAATTAGACATCTTATGCCTAAAATTCCTGTGGCCGTTCTCACCACCAAAATGATTATCACCCATTCCTATACTGTGTTCTGTCCCCTTACTTGTTCCTCTGCCTTCCACCTGCTTTCTTCTCCTCTACCAATTCTCAAACTCCTCACCCCCTTGCTGAGTCCAACCAAGGAAATTCTGAAATATTTTAAGAGGTAGGGCAAGACAGTATTTTAGGCTCTAGAGCCAGACCGCCCAGGTTGAAATTCCAGCACTGTTGTTTAAGTGCTATCTAACCTCGGGCACATCTCTTAACCTCTCTGTGTCTCCATCTCTCATCCAGAAACTGGTAATAAGAATAGTACCTATTTCAGAGGTCTGTGGTGAGGATAGAGTAAATAGGTGTAAAGCACTAGAATAGTGTCTGGCACATAGTAAACGTTCTATAAGTGTTACTGTCATTTTGTTTATTTCATCTGGTACCTTCCTGACCACACTCTTACTACTTTTTAACTATTCAATGGTCTAAACAAAAATAAGTTTATCCTCTACAGAGAATTTGTCCACTAATCTTCCTAGATGGTGAGCCACAAACTTTTGGGAAGTAACTAGAAGAAGTAGACACTATTGGTAGACCTTCCTCATCCTGGACTACAAGCCCTTCTGATATTACCACTCACTCATTCAATATCCCCTAGTCAATAGCATTTTTTGTGTACCATATTAGTTTTCTAGGGCTGCTGTAACAAAGTACCACAAACTAGGTGGTTTAGAACAATGTAAGTTTAACATTTCACAGTTCTAGAGACCAAAGTCTGAAATCAAGATATTGGCAAGGCTATGGTCCCTGCTGAAGTTGTTAGGGAAGGATCTGATCTAGGCCTTTCTCCCAGATCTAGTAGCCACAAGCACTACTGCTCAGCCTGCAGATAGCTGCCTTTTCACATCATCTTCCCTCTGTGCATGTCTCTTTGTGTCCAAATTTCCTCTTTTTATTAAGGCACAGTCATTTTGGATTAGGGCCCACCCTAGTGACCTCACCTTAACTTGATCATGTGAAAAGACCCTATCTCTGGATTAGGCCATGTTCACAGGTACTGGAGGTAAGGACCTCAACATCTATAGGGGGGACACATTTCAAGCCATAACATGCATCTAGTATGTTCCAGAACTTCTAGGTACTGCAAATATAGCAATGACAAAAACAGTCTCTGCTATCATGGAGTTTACATTCTGGTTGGAGAAGACAATAAATACAAAAAGTGTCAGGTAATGAATAATGCCATGAAGATGAATAAACAATGCTAAGGGGGTTGAGCATCATGGAGGGCATGGCGTTGCTGTTTTATATCAGGTGATCAGGAAAGACCACTCTGATAAGTTGACCTCCAACAAGAGACCTTGCAAGGGATGAGGTATAACGACACATCAGGAAGAGAGCTCCGGGCAGAAGGACAACAGGTTCAAGGCCCTGAAGACACAATGCCTGGCTTCTCTAGATATAGCCTAGTGGTAGCAGAGAAGCTAGTGAGGAGAGCGGCCAGAGGAGATGGGGTCAGAATAGGATGGGGGCTGAGGGTGTGGCACAGAGGTTCCAATAAAGAGCCAGGGTGAGTTTCCTTCGGCTTTTACACTGAGCTCTATGGGGTCGTAGTCCATTCAGGCTGCTATGACCAAATACCACTGACCAGGTGGCTTATAAACCACAGAAATTTATTTCTCACAGTTCTGGAAGCATAATTTCTGAGATCAGGGTGCCAGCATGGTTGGGTGAGGGCCCTCTCCCGGGTTACAGACTACTCATTGTGTTCTCATATGGTGGAAGGGGAGAGGAGCGCTCTATAGCTTCTTCTATAAGGCAATTAATCCCATACAGGAGAGCTCCACCCTCATGACCTTATCACTTCCCAAAGGCACCACCTCTTAACACTATCACTTGGGGGATTAGGATTTCAACATATGAATTGGTAGGGGAGAAGAAGGGAACAAACGTGCAGACCAGAGCAAATGGGAAGTCTCTGGAGTGCTTAGAGCAGAGGAAGCAAATCTGACCTTTGTTTTAGAAGCCTCACTCCAGGTTCTCAGTGAAAAGAGGCTGGTAGCTGGTCAGTGGTAGGGACAAGGGTAGCAGCCATGACCCTACCCTTACATGGAGAACTGGGTGTTCTTCAACCCCTTAAGCTCATGCAGGGAGGCAAGAACAGTTAAGCACCCTTTGCCCCTTCTTCTAGAAATAAAATACCTATTTCTTGTGGGGGCATCTACTTCATGTAGGTCAGATGTTCCTGACCCTCCCAACCCCAGCCACATAGGTAGATATGTTTCTAGGCCCAGCCAATTAGAGAACTGCCTGGCTCTGGTTCCTTTGTTCACATATGAGGCTGGACCAAGTGGAAGCTGGACCAAGCCCTTCCTAGTATGGTTGCATCTTACGAGTGGGCTCGCTGAGCCATAGGCAAGAGAGCCTGGGGCTGCTGGTATTATCATGCTCACCACCTAGATAGAGCTTGTCTAAGAGATAAGGAAGCAAACCAGCCCTTCCCTTGAGCCCTTACTGTGTGAGGACCATTCTAAGAGCTACATGTTGAATAACTCAATCCTCACAACCACCGTATGAAGTGTGTGATATCATTACACCATTTTACAGATGAGAAATGAGGCATGAACAAGTTATTTAAAACAAAAACAAAAACAAAACAAAACAAAACAAAAACCTCCCCAAGATTGTAATGCTAGGAAATAGGATAGCCTAGATTCAAACCAATAACCTTTGGTTCTAAGGGCCCGCATTCTTAATCCTCACTCTAGATTAAGGAAGATCTCAGGACTGCAAGGGGAGCAGGGGCCTTAAAGATTATTTAGTCCAGTGGTCCTCAACTCTAGCAGACTTAATGTTCTTTTTTATAACAAGTATTTTCTAACATCTCATTTAGTATTCTAAAATGAATTCCATAGACAATATAGTTTACTGGCACACATAATTTTTAAATAGCTAACACGCTTCTCTAATTATAATATAGAGTAAAAATTAAAAGAATTTATCATTTAAAAAGACATGCATTTCACTATATAAATGTTCAAGCATGACTACTCTAGAAGACATAAAGTCAGATGACTGTATCAGGAAAAACTGAGGTTTTTGAAATGGGCAAAAAAAAGTGTAGGTTATTGAGGGTGCTGTTTGGCATACTTCTTTGGATTACCTCTACTTCTCATTTGTTGCCTTTGAGCTAACAACTCTATACATTGTAAAAAGAAAAATAGCAGCACTGCATGTGGTTCTCTTTCATAGAAGGCAAAAATGTGTCTAGTAGAGTATCATTTCCCTGTGGATGCTGATCAGTTTTGCATCTATTTCTCCACTTAAATAAGATTCTTTCACACAGGCTGTATTAGTCAGGGCTCCCCAGAGAAACAGCATATATATATATTTTAGAGATTTAATATAGGAATTGGCTCACATGTTTATGGAGGCCAAGAAGTCCACAGTCTGCCATCCACAAACTGGAGAATCAGAAAAGCTGGTGGTGTACTACAGGCCCTGTCTTCTACTCTCCGCCCTATTCTAGCAATGTTGGCTACTCCTCTGCCTCTCTGCCCTCATGACAAGGTCTTGCTCCTTTCCACTTTTAAATCACTGCTTTGAGAATAGCTCAGCTAATGCTATTCATACAGATGGTTCTCAAAACTGACCATGCAGTAGAATCACCTGAGGAGTTTTTAACATCTTGTTAGTGAAGGGGTGCCTGGGTGGCTCAGTCGGTAGAGCACCTGACTCTTGGTTTTGGCTCAGGTCATGATCTCAGGGTCTTGAGATGGAGCCCCATGTGAGACCCTGTGCTCAGTGGGAAGTCTGCTGGAGATTCTCTCTCCCTCTCCCTCTTCCTCTTCCCCTTCCCCCACTTGACTCTCTCTCTAAAATAAATAAATATTTAAAAAAAATAATAACAATAAAACAAAATCTTATTAGTAGTAGCCACCCAGGACCCATTAAACCAGAATCTCTCTGGGGTTGGAACCTAGGCACAAATATTTTAAAACTCTTAGAGATTCCCAGTGTTCAGCCAAGCTTGAGAACCACTGCCCAAATGCCATACACTACACCTGTATTTTATTAAGCTTGAACTCTATCTGTTGCCCCTCTAAATGGTTTTCTGGTATCTACTTATTCTCTCCCGCCTCAGAAAGACAGGAAGCTCTCAAGACCTCTCAACCTTAAATCACCTGGGGATCTTGTTCAAATGTGAATTCTGATTCAGGAGGTCTGGCGTGGGGGCCTAGGATTCTGCATTCCCAATAAGCTCTGAAGTGTCCCAAAATAGGCTTACAAAATATAACCACATGTAATACTCCTATCTATGTTATATAACATATGAATTACCCTCAAGACCTTAACTGGTTCTCTAAGATGATGATTTGAACTCCTCCTAGGGGCAAATATTTTTTACTGCACCTATATCTAAATAAGTAATTTGATTAAAAATTATTACAGGGTGCTTGGGTGGCTCAGTCAATTAAGTGTCTGCCTTCAGCTCAGGCCATGATCCCAGAGTCCTGGGATCGAGTCCCACATTGAGCTCCCTGCTTGGCAGGGAGTCTGCTTCTTCCTTTGCCCCTCCCTGCTGCTTGTGCTCTCTCTCTCTCTCTCTCTCTCACACGCTCTGTCTCATGCTCTTTTTTTCTCAAATAATTTAAATAAAATCTTTCAAAAAATTAAAAAATAAAACTATTACAGTAAATAGAAACCACAATGCGATACCACTTCACACCCATTAGGATGGCTACAATCAAAATTAATGTAAAATAACAAGTGTTGGTGAGGATGTAAAAAAAAAAATTGGAACCCTCATACACTGCTGGTATGAATAGGAAATGATGCAGCTTTTTTTGAAAAATTCTCCTCAAATAATTCAGGGTGAGGGAATAACATTTCTTGTGTGAATGAGACCACTCTTTATCAGTCTGCCCACAGGAGTTATTAGAGTATTTACCATATGACTCAGCAATTCCACTCCTAGGTATATGCCCCAAAGAATTAAAAACCAGTATTCAAACAAAACCTTGTGCACAAATGTTCATAGCAGCACTATTCACAGTCACCAAAAGGTGGAAATGACTCAAATGTCAACTGATGAATTCATCTACTGATGAATGGATAAACCAGATGTGGTATATCCATACCACATGGTATTATCGAGCTACATAAAGGAATGAAGTGCTGATCCATGCTACAACATGGATGAATCTCAAAAACATGCTAAGTGAAAGAAGCCAAACACAAAAGACCATATATTGTATGATTCCATTTATACAAAATATTGAGAATAAGACATCCATATAGATAGAAAGATTAATGGTTGCCAGGAACTGGAAAAAAGGGAAATGGGAGTGACTGCTTAGTGGGCACAGGGTTTCCTTTCAGTGTGATAAAAATATTTTGGAACTAGATAGAGGTGGAGGTTGTACAACATTGTGAAAGTACCAAATATCACTGAATAGTACAGTTTATTTTTTTTGAGTAGAGTTGACACACAATGTTATATATTTTAGGTGCACATAGTAACTCAACAACACTATCTGTGATGCGATGTTCATCACAAGGATAGCTACCATCTGTCAACATACAATGTTATTACACTGTCCCTGACTGTGTTCCCTGTGGTGCAACTTTTATCCCTGTGACTTATTCATTCCATAATTGGAAGCCTGTAACTCCCACTCCCCTTCACCCATTTTACCCATCGCCCCACCCCTGCACTATATACTTTAAAAGGATTAATTTTATGTTACACAAATTTAACTTCAATAAAAAATTACAAAACCATAGGTTGCATGTGAGCTATAGTGACTTATCAATAAAGATTTGGAGTACCAGTAGAGAAGAGTCACTTACCTACTCTTGTCCAATTGTCCAATCAGCACACGTGCTATATGCACACCACCTCTTCCCATTCAAGTCCAGGAACTCTCTCTTTAGGCTCTTTATTGTCTATCATGCCCTGGCTAACTCCATATCTTCCACCATGAGGCAAAAAGTAGCCATGTTGTTATTACTGGCAGTACCATGGCTCTTCAGAGCCCATGTGTATTTAAACATTTTAGATCTTGCCCCTTCATTTATTTGATGATGATTACACCATAATCATGTGAATATTGGCTTCTAATGACTCACTCCAAGGTTGTTACTGCACCTGATTCATGGATGATGACCACAAATACAAGTCTTATCCAGAGTATGTTGGCAATAATTTGTTTTCTGATCATATTAAATTTACCGTTCAGGTTTTTGTAGAATAAACATAGAAAAACACATCTTCCAACCATGTCTTCTCTTGCACCTTTTACACTGTAATGTCTGCATTCCTGCACTGTGACTTTTTCGGTGTTGGCTCCACCCCTGCTTTTCACAGACTGCCACCAACAAAAAGGGTAAGAAGGGCCTGTGGGCAGACTGATAAAGAGTGGTCTCATTCACACAAGAAATGTTATTCCCTCACCCTGAGCAACTTAAGACTGACTTAGATGAGTATGATGTCACCACAGCAAGTGGACCCCACAAGAGAGGACACTTATTGGCAGGGCCACTTGTCATTGAGGAGTGATGATATTGAAAACCCTTGTAGGATAAAGGCACTGGTGCTTGCTTGGGTCTGAAAGTGGTAGTAGTTTGGGGGCAAGTATGGTCCTCTCTGCTCTCTGCAAAGCTGACTTGTCTGTTTGGTGTATGGAAGAAGGGATCTGTACACATCCACCTCTCTAGACTTAACAGCTTTCTTTCTCTTTAAATTGTAAGTTTACCAAGCAAGATCAAGTCATGAGTCTTTAGAAACACAACCTTGGGGCTCAACCAAATTTGAGTTTTGATTTTCAAATGAATGCAAATTGTTGCAAATAACAAACTGAGTATTTCCAAAATACTCATGATCTTGATGGCTAAAGATCTGTCTCCCCTTCACCAATATAACATTCATATTGCTATTATCTTTCAAATTTAAAAAGAAACAATAATCTTCTGGACACCCCAGTGGGATGAGTCCTAAGGATAAAATGAAATTTAAAACATTCTAAAACTATCTGTTGTTATCATACTATTAGTAGTAGAGTTGATACTATTATTTAGAAACCGTTGTATGCAAATGAATAATTTTTTAAAAATCTAACAGAAAATATAGGCTAAGAAAAAAATAGGTTGGATATTGGAAAAATGTGTTTAAATGGTGAAATGTCTAGAATTATCCAAGTTCTGAGACGTGTTTAAATTGTGTAAGTAGTATAAAGCAGTATTATTGAGACATACTAGTGCAGACTATAAAAGGCAAATGTAAACAAGCTGTATGTATTTTTGCGACCCAAATATTTTTCTTTCTTTGAATTTTTTGTCAGTGTAAAGTAAGAGTGAGAACAGAGTAGGAGAGAGAGTGAAAGGCCCTGATGACACAGTAAAATCACCAAGCCTAGGTACAGGTGACCTCATCTCCTTGCCACATTAAGTAGGAACTTAATCATCCATTCTCCTGACTGTCATGAACTCACACAATGTAAGGCTTCTAAAGATCAGACTAGGTGATCTATTCATTTCACCCATTTTCCCAGGTAAGTAAACTAAGGCTTAACCAGATTATACACAAACTCAGAGAACAAGGAAGCCTGAGACGAAGTAGTATCACAGCCAAAACCAGGATGTGGGACTAGTCCCTCTGCCAATCTACTGTACCAAGCCTCACTTCATTACACCAACCACAAGGCATTTCAGTGCTGTGTGGAGGGGATGTACACCTTCACAACTGTAGAGTGAAAGAACAACTTCCTGTCTGGAACTCGGACATTTCAAAGTCAACCAGATAGAAACTGAAGTGAAAAATATTGACTTGTTTTTACAGTAATATTCTGCTGTCATCTCCAGTGTGGAAAAACACTTCACTGGAGTCTACATGGAACGAACATTGCCCTCCACAGCAGCACAGTGTGAGGGGATGCAAGGCAAATGCTACCAATAGGCCACTTGGTATAGCCCTAAGCATTTTCCTCTTGCCTACGTTGGTTCCATGGAGTAGAAATGCTTTTGAGAAAATACAGAACTAGACTCAGACCAGATACGGAAGGTCCAAGTTTGCACCCTCACCTGATTTTAACAATTTGCCTTCAAAACCTTGTTTTCGATGTCCTGAAAGAGAGCAGGGAGGGAAGTTACATTTTTCTCCTCTTTATCAATTTTATGACTTTCTTCTTAGTTGACTTATAGCTCTTTGACATTTATTCTGGAAATTTTCCTTAAATCAGCAGGAAAAAAAAGTCTGGAGGATTCCAAGAAAACTTTTCACTTGTGTAGATCTGGTACCCACATTAAGAACCAATATCCTTGCTTACAGGAAGCCAGGGCCATGGAAATGGCCTAACCCTTGAAATGCAGCAAAGACTTTTTAGCTGGGCCCATAAAAGAGGCTCAATGACCATCATTCTTTGGTTTCCAGACTCTGAAAAACCTACCCAATAGTTTTTCATATATCTTGATTATGAGGAAATGCTGAGGCTTGTTGACAAGTAAGAGAAGAGGAATCTAATTTTGATATAGTAATTCGCCTCCAAATATATAAACCCAGTAAAACTGAGTTGCTCTGTGCTGTAAAAACAGCTGTAAATAGGCACTATCCTCTAGAAACTGAGAATTCATTTCAGAAAAGTGTATCCTTAGTTTCAGCAGCTCATCTAGTGAAGTTTCTAGCCTTTGAAAGATACTGAGTTGATCAGATCAATATCTCTCTGAATGCTTCAAACAACCTTAACATGTTAAGAATGGGGTTCTAACAACAAATTTAGCAGCAGTTGTGAAGGAGCTACTCATTCATTCACCCATTCTACATATATTATTAAATTCCTACGATGTGCCCAATAGGAGCTGTAAATACATAAAGACAACAGACACCACCCCTGCCTTCAGGGTCTCGAGAAAGATGTTAAACAAATATATGAGTAACTATAGAATTACAATTATGATTAATATTACAAAGAAAAATCCAGGGAGCTATGAAATTTTATAAGAGCAGGGACTAATATCTTAGTCAGGTCAAGGAAGGCCTCCTGACAAGGAAAGTTGTTATTTATAGTTATTTAAACTGAACCCTTGATAGATGAGAAGGAGGTAGCTGCTGTCCCCTTAAATACGTTTTTATCTTCCTAAAAGTTTTCAGCATTTATTTTGATGCTATTTTTCCTTATCCCCATCAAATATTCATTCAAAAAAAAAAAAAAGGCCTAAGTTGGCACATAGATGAAGAAGGGAACACAACTCTTATTTAGGGCTATGTTATCATCATTTTAAATTGTCCAGATCCTAATTTAACTTCCGAAATCTAAGCTAGTCTCCCTTCCTTGCTCATTAGCATTAAGGAAAAGAAATTGAACTCAGAGCTCCCTCCTCTACCGTTGACTCTCCAGTGCTCATTAATCACATGAAGTCACTGAACTGTTTAGACCCCTTTCCAGGCAACTTAGAGCACCACATCCCTTATGTCTGTCAGTAATTTGTTAGCTGCACAGTAATTGCAGTGTTCTCCATGAGACACAGTGTGAGAAATAATTGACTTGAGTGTGATTATTTTATTTGGATAGGGATCAACAGGGAATAGAAAAGGAAACTATTTTAAAAGTCAATGATGCAGGTCTCAAGCTCCAGAGATGCCTCTCCTTTGGGAAATTTTTAGCAGAAATGGATGCCGATCAATGGTCTTATCTTCTTTGTGTCTTGCTCTTCTTTCATCTTCTTTGAAGATGCAGTGGCACTTTATTATGCCACCAACCATCTTGAGTCTCATTCAATCAGACAAAGAAAAACTGATTTTATACACTCAAGAACATTCAATATATCGAAGACATTTTTCTAGGTTAGTTTTGGGATCTCCTGCGAATTTTCATAAATGCATAGATTAGATCTTTATATGGACTAATGAAAAAATACTATGACATAGTCCCCAGTGTTCACACTCCAACTTTAAAGTGAGTAATTCACAGCAGAGCAACCGAGCTTCCCCAGCTTCTTCCACATAATGAGCTGTCTTGGCCCATTGGGAACACTCTCCCTGTCCATGTGTCTCCAGCATCACTGCAGCAGCATTCACAATCACACGCCAGCTCCCACTTTCCTGCACTTCTCTCAGGCTCGTGGTCATGGCAATTAAGCCTTTCTGAGACCCAAGTCAGAACCAGGGAATGGACCACACAGTATAAGCTCCCAAAGCCTCTGTCCCAGTCCTGGAGGTGATAAAAGGAAACAACGTGGCTAATGGCCCAGCGTTAAGGGCCTCTGAGAATAGAAAAGAAAAAGAGTTTCCTTCATCTGTGCCCACGGTTGTGCATCCCTATCATTCTCCCAGGTATGAGGTTGTGAAGCAGCCTCTTCCATTTTGGCTACATTTAGTTTATTTTGTCCAGCATTTCAGAGGCGTCTCCTGCCTCTGTCCTCAGCCTGGAGAAGAGAAACTCAGCAGAAATAACAGGACTTGTTTGTCCTCAATTGACCTCCAAGGAAACTAGGACAGTGAGAGGCTAAGAAGGCAAGGTCTCTCAATAGCGCACCAGTGGTCGAAGCTGGCTTTCGGTGGCACCTCTCCAAACAGCCAAAATCAGTGTCAAACCACCAGCCCATGCAGCCTTTCCAAGATGCTCTGAGTGTTTATTCAGCCACTAAGTGTTCTACCCAAAGTGGGCTCCACCCAATGGTGAGCTAAGGCAAATCAAACATTCGTTCACACAGTTGGGAGTGACATGCCCACCCAGCCCAGCTTCTGATGCCTGCAGTCTAGCTACAGCTGGCTCCAAGCTCACAGGTGCCAGGAATCTGGCCACGCATGGCAGTGATCTCTGGGCCTGGGCAGAAGGAGATGTTTGCATGGGGAACCATTCTCCCCTCCCACCAGTGTTGTAGAGATATGGAGATATGGAGATATGTAGAGAGAAGATATGTTCAAGCCCCACTGACCAAGATTTGGATCCCAGCTCAGTCTCTTTCTACCTGTACATCCTTGAGCAAGTTCCTTAATGGAACTGGAACTCAATTTGCCCATCCGTAAAGTGAACACAATGACGATATACTACCTCATGGTGTTGTTGTGAGGATCACAGAAGAACCTGGAACAGAGTCTGGTCATAGTAGCGGGTCAAATAAATGATAGCTATGAGCAAAAGGGCTTACCCAAAGGAGTTACCAGGTGCTGTTTGTACTATACCTGATTGGTGGGGGAATCCCCTTTGTCCCAAGTCTGCTACTGAGACCTAGTGAGCTGTGCATACAGCCAGATGTATGGTATGGTGGAAAGACTCTCCTAGGAGACAGAGGCCTGGCCTATCTCTGCTTTAAACCTGTTCTGTGGCCTTGAATGATTTACCTCACTTCTCTGGGTCTCATTTTATTCATTTATAAGATGGAATTGTTTTAAGTTGTTAATCTTTAAGGCTTTGGGTTTTAATCATTCCCTTGTCACTTACTAATAATGTAGCTTTTCCAAATAACTTCTCTGAGAGTCTCTTTCTTCTCAAAATGTTGAGAGTCTGCAGACAGGCATATACAGCTCCCAGAATCTTAAGTATTAGCTCTCAAAAAGGTAGCATACAAGGTTTTATAAGGGATTTAGTCCAAAATTCAACATCTATGGATTATCCTGTGCTATATATTTGGGCCACAGTTATAATCTCCACCATACAAGTGCAGGGAATTTACAATGTCCAGTGGTGCAAGATTTTCAACCTTGAGCAAAGATTTCATTACAGTTTCTAAATAGTATCTACTAATAAAGATAAGCAGACTTCTCAGAAATTTTTTCAACTACAAGCATGGGAACGACTAAGAGTTTTCTTATTAACAGAGTTAATCAGAAAATCAAATGTCAGAACTTCTTTCCCCCAACCATCCCAGTTGTCCAGAGCCTCAATTGTGCAGGCATAAAGGGCTACCTAACCCCTGTGCTCCCAGGAACTTTTCCAACAGCCCAAATGGGTAGCACAATGCATTTTATAACTCCCACATTCACAACTCTCATGAAATATACCAACGGGGTTCCCTTATGGAACCAATGCGGAGGCAAAGAAATCTCTTCCAAAAAACAAGCATTCCTGCTTCTGAAACTGCTGCTCCCATCTTGGTTTCAAGAATATGGGAAATACTGAATGACATTAAGTTTCCTACAGCACTATGGCTTCTTCCTATCCATTTTCTACCACAGAATTCAGCTAAAAACAATACACGATGTCATCTCAATAATTTGCTGATTAAAATGTCCCTAAAAAAAGACACCCTTCATACCAGGGGGCCACCTACTCAGCTGGTTTCCAAAACGGTGTTTATATTTCTATCTTTAGGCATGAAGAGAGGCTGAGAATTTTCTATACAATGTTGGCATAACCTTTCCTGTATCTCTGGGTTAGGCATTTCAGCCTGAAGAAGAAAGGCTAATAAAATACATAAGCATGTTCCTGTGTGCTATTTATGCATATGTCATGAAATATCTGTTCCTGGCTTCCTCTGAGACATTCTTCTCGGGTGTTACAATTTGTAGTTATTTTGATAGAGAACCATTGGCATACATACCTCCCTACACATCTTACAATAAAGTTTTCCACAAACACCAGGATTAAGTGTCTATCTTTTGCAAGAGAAAGGGACATCATTTGTTTACTTTTTCTCAACATATTTCTTTGATGGATTTTTCAACCAGTATCTCTAAAAACTCTCTGAAAGCTTACTCAAACCATAGAAAGTGTTCAAAAAGCTTTATCTGTTGTTCCACTAGTGCTTAGAACTGGTAGGCACTCAATAAACATTTTCTGGATAAATGAGAATGCCTTACAATTATTTATTATAAAACAGAGACAAAACCACAGCTGGGGAGCCATTAAGTCATAGACAGGGAAGAAATTGTGGAATTTGCTTTTTCTTTGAGTTGAAGAAAAGAAGAAAGAAGAGTAAGTGGTAATAAATGGGAATGAGGAAGATCTGCCAAGGAACAAAATTAAATATCTCTTAACTGTTCCTGGAATACTCTCTCTCTCTCTCCATTTCACACAAACACACACACACACACACACACACACACACACACACAGGTCAGGCTGGTGAAAAGCCAAATTCACAGTCAGGGTTTCCCAGTGACACTCACTCCTTCCAATATTTCTTCCTAACAGTGTGAGACCCACTGAATTACATAAATCTTTCCATGTCTGTGTCATTTGCTTGGGGCACAGTGAGGGTAGGGGGATTATGGGAGCTTATATTTACATTGTGGTAAAACTTAACTGAACTCAAAATGTTCCCTCCCCCATTTTCTTCACAACTATCCTGTCAAAAGTTTCTTTGATTCTTTCCTCTAATACTCTTGACAAATTTTTACTTCCAATGCAGAGCATTATAGGAAGTATGAGAATTCAGAAACAAAAAGCCATGAGATGTGTTACTTTCTACCTCCCCTTCCCCACCCCCACACTTCCATAACTTTGTGGTTTTAATATGACCTGAAATAAAACTGCACAATACACTGGTAGGGGAATTATATTGTCAGGTGTTATGGAGAAGCCACTAAATGCTCAGAATTTCAGCTGATCCGATTGAATTGTATGTCCCAAATCATGGGCATGCAACAACTTCTTGAACTTGTAGTGCTCATGGTCAAACAGGGTTCTTTATTCAGTGTTCAGGTAATCAGATCCCAAGAACAGCCTCTCATGGGCATTATACATGATGCGGATTTAAAACTTTTTATCTATTTTAGGTGTAATGAACAATATATATAAGTTGTGTATGCAAAATTTCAGATAACATTTTAATGATTCAAGTTATATTACATTCTGGTTTTGGTTTTAGAAACCAGGGCATGCCAGAAGCCCATTTACCCTGATCCCCTCCCTAGCATGCTCAGAAACTGAGCAAAACTGCAGGAGCAGCATTCATTCAACACATATTTATTGAGGGCTGTTCTGTGCCAGGCACAGTGATAAGTAGTGGAAAAACCATGGTAAACAAAATAGTCAAGGACCCTGCTCCATCAGAGGGGCATATATAATAAATAAACACACACATGAAAAATACATAATGTGCCACATGGCAGTAATGCCACAACGAATAGTAAGGTACAATAAAGGGATAAAGTGAATGGTCCTTTTGGGGAGGGAGGTCAGGAAGAATCTCTACGATGAGGTGACCTTTAACCACAGGCCTCAGTGAATTATGAGATTGGAGCCAACAGGTACACAGAGGAAGAAATTTCCAGACCAGAGGAGGAGGCCAGGAAGATGGCAGAGTAAAAGGACCCTAAGCTCAACTTGTCCCACAAATACATGCAGATAACACTCACATCAGCAAAAATAACCCAGAAAACAACCTTAAGACTAGCAGAACAAACTCCACAACTAAAGGTAGAGAAGAGGCCACCTCCAGGGTAGAAAGGGTGAAGATGCTGTGGGCGTGAAAGGGATGGCAACTGGGGAGAGGGGAAGGGTAGGGGAGCTGCAGACATGAAGAATGGCAAGAAGTAGACTATCACACTGGGAAGCCCACACAGGGAAGATCCCAAGAACATTTGGCTTTGAAAGAGAGGGGCTGAATTTCTCACAACCAGAGGGACTTAAAGCCTGGAATTTTAAAAATCAGAGGCTATGTTCTGGGAGAGCCTAAGGGCAATAGGAAGCTGAGTTCCTGCCCTTCAAGAGACAGCATGACAAACAGCTCAGGGAGATACACTGTAGAAGCAGCAGCTTGAAAAACTCCTGGAAGGGAGAGCTATTTTCTCAACTCAGAGCATGTCCAGGAGGGGCAGAGATTGCAGGAAGACCCCTCCAGGAACAAAGGAACTGGTAGGTGTCATTTCCTTCTCCCACCCCTCAGCATACACATATGGCCACCTGCAGGAACCAGCTTAGCACAAACATTCACTACCTAACTTGCTGAGCCAAGCACACTCCCCTCCTCCCACCCCTGCTTTTGCAGATACACCCCTTCCAGTCAAACTTGCCCAAGTCCCAGTTCTGTGGGTCCCCTCCTGACCAACACAAACCTTGCCAACACTGCGTCTCCTGACCAGAGCCCTTTGTGGGGCCTTGGTCAGGGCAGTGGTGAGAAAGGCAGTGACAGCAGGCCTATGGAAGCCCGGGGCACACCTTGTTCAAATTGTGTGTCCCACCCACACAACGCCAGTCCCTACACGTGCAGCTACAGTCTCATTTCCCAAGAAGGCTGGCACACACCTTCTTAAAACTGTGCACTCCATCCCACCAAACACTGCCCACAGGGAAAGGGAGCCTCTGCAGATGACTGGACTGAAGGAAAAAGTGGCTTAGCTATAACAGTAGGGCACACACAACACACACAGGAGACACCCCCTGAGACACCAGGTTCTGGGGAACAGAGGACACTGCACTGCAGGGCACCACAGAATCTCTTCTTCATAAGGCCATTACTTTCAAGAGCAGGAGATGTAGCTGAGTTTCGTAACACAGAGAGTCTGACACAGAGAGTCTGACAAAATGAGGAGACAGAAGAATACATTCCAAATGAGAGAGCAGGAAAAAATCACAGCAACAGACCAAAGTAACATGGATATAAATAATATACCTATTAGAGGATTTAAAGTAGTGGTCATAAATATACTCACTGGACTTGAGAAAATAGTGGAGGACATCAGTGAGATTCTTTTATTTTTATTTTTTTGAGATTTATTTATTTATTTTAGAGAGAGAGAGAGAGCATGCACACCAACAGGAGGGGCAGAGGGAAAGGGAGAAAAAATCTCAAATCCGACTCCACACAAGTGCAGAGCCCACCATAGGACTTGATTCCACAACCCTGAGACATGACCTGAGCCAAAACCAAGAGTCCCATGCTTAACTGACAGCACCACCCTGGTTCCCCAATGAGACTCTTAACAAAGAGATAAAAGAACCAATCAGAGATGAAGAACACAACAAATGAAATTTAAAAATACACTAGATGGAATAAACAGCAGACTTGAGGAAGCAGAGGAGCAAATTAGGAACCTGAAAGACAGGATAATGGAATGTAATCAAGCTGAGCAGGTGAGAGAAAAAAATTATGCAAGATGATAGTAACATAGGGAACTCAGCGACTCCATCAAACGTAATAACATTTGCATTATAGGGATCCCAGAAGAAGAAGAAGAAAAGGGACAGATGATTTATCTGAAGAAATAATAGCTGAAAACTTCCCAAATCTGGAGAAGGAAACTAATATCCAGATCCAGGAAGCACAGAGAGCCCTCCCAAAAAATAACAACTCAAGGAGGCCACATCAAAATGCCAAGTAATTAAAATGGCAAAAAAAAAATAGTGATAAAGAAAGAATTTTAAATGTAGCAAGAGAAAAGAATACAGTTACATAAAAGAGAAACCCCATAAACCTATCAGCAGAGTTTTCAGAAGAATCTTTGCAGGCCAGAAGAGAGTGGCATGATATATTCAAAGTGCTGAAAGCGAAAAATCTGCAGCCAAGAATACTCTATCCAGCAAGGCTATCACTTGGAATAGAAGGAGAGATAAAGAGCTTCTTAAACAAAACTAAAGGACTTTATGACCACTGAATCAACCCTACAAGAAATATTAAAAGGGACTCTTTGAGTGGAAAGGAAGACCATAAGTGAGAATATGAAAAGTAGGAAACACAAAAGCAGTAAAAAAAAGTATACTGGTAAAAATCAGTCAAAGAACTCACAAAATTAAAGGACGTAAAATATAACAACATATACCTAAAACATGGGAGAGAGAGGAGTAAGAATGGGCTCAAACTTAAGCAACCAGCAACTTCATATAGACTGCTATATGCAGAAGATGCTATATACAAACCTAATGGTAATCAAAAATAAAAAACCACTAACAGATATGCAGCGAATAAAGAGAAAGGAATCCAAATATATCACTAAAGAAAGCCAGCAGACCATGAAAGAGAGCAGGAGAAGAAATGATCATAAGTAAACTACAAAAGCAACCAAAAACAACTAACACAACGGTAATAAATACATACCTATTAATAATTACAAAGACTGTAACAAGACACAAAGAAGGACACTAATCATAAAGGGAACCATCTAACAAGAAATGTAACAAATGTAAATATTTATGAACCTGATATAGGAGCACACAAATACATAAAACAGTTAATAACAAACATAAAGGAACTAACTGATAATAATACAATAAGAGTAGGGGACTTTAACACCCCATGTACATCAATAGACACATCATCCAAACAGAAAATCAACAAGGAAACAGTGGCTTTGAATGACACAGTGGACCAGATGGATTTAACAAATATATTCAGGAAATTCCATCCTAAAACAGCAGAATACAATTCTTTTCAAATGCACATGGAACATTCTCTAGAACAGATCACATATTAGTCCACAAATAAGCCTCAAAAAATTCAAAAATATCAAAGTAATACCATACATCTTTCCTGACCAACACACTATGAAACTAGAAATCAACCACAAGAAAAAAATCTGGAAAGAGCACAAACACTTGGAGGTTAATAAGATGCTACTAAACAATGAATGTGTCAATCAAGAAATCAAAGAAGAAATAAAAATTACATGGAAAATCGTACATGACTGTCACCTGGATATGAGTTGACTCTGCCTGCCTTCAGTAGGCTGAGTGATTTCAGGGAAATTTGGACTTTTGTATAAAATCTAATGTTTTCATGTTGGCTCAAATTTTTAAAATATTCTGTGAGCCAAAACAAATATATATGTAAGCCAAATCTGGCCTACAGCCACCAATTTGTGTACTCTTCTCTAGATAAATAGAATTACTTGATGTTTTAAAATATCAGGTCTTTACATCCTTCCTTTGGCCATCAAATTTAAAAAAAAAAAAAAGTACATTGGTGTCCAGTCCAAGCTAGAGCACTCTAATCTTTTTATCACTACAGTTAGCTCTTATCACATTCTGTTAGAGTTGTGTGAGTTTCCACTTTCCTGTTTTGAATATGAAATTGCCTGAAGACTATATTGTTTGACTTCGTATTCTCAGTACCCAGTACCCCTCAGTACTCTGTGCCATAAGTGCTATATAAGTGTTTCCATAACAAAGTTACTCAGATAATTAATCTAAATGAATCTTCTGAATGATATTTGACTGAAATAATTGACATGCTTATTGAAATTAATCACAAATATAAAAATAAAACCAGAAAAGGAAAAATATGTAAAATGCTTCAAAAATCAGCATAAGAAATTGTATTATATTTGTAACAATCACAATTAAAATATCAAGAAGATGCACTATTATTTGAAAGAGTGTCAGAATCATGTGTCAGCATTTGAGAATCTAAAACATCACTCTATGGAAGCAAGAGTGAAAATACAGAAAATGAACATGTTGTAGCCAGGATAATTCTATCCTCTGCAGTATAAAAATAGGGCATGTCTCAACCTACCCAAACTAGACATCAGATAAAAAGAATTTCTTTAAGGAAAGGAGCTCTCTTTCATATAGAAAGAGATCCTAGATGGGCTGGTGGAACTTTGCCTAAAGCACAGATGTATACACAAAGCTAACACAGCCACCAATTTGCATTGCTTTTGGTAGTTTCCAAAGCATCTTGTTTATATATTATCTCTTGTGATTCTCTCACCTACTCTTTAAGGTCAGGCAAATATTAGTATTCCTGTAAATATATGAGAGAACAATCTTAGAGAAACCAAGCATCCAACCAAATATTTCACAGCTATCTCATGCTAGAGCCCGTGCTAGAGCTAGAAACTTCCAAACCCAAAGCCAGTGATCTTTCTACTATATCATATTCCTCTTTTTATGTATATAAAGATGAAGAAATAAACATCTCTTCTAATAAAATAAAAATATAGAGTGTGAGACAACTCCATATTATTAGAGATTTTATAGCTTTGTGACACTCAAAATACCAATTTTATGAGCCAGATCAAATGAAATATATTCTGTTATTTCTGAGAAGAAAGAGTCCCACAACATCAGGACTTGTATGATAAAAAAGGAACTATTTCCAAGATTTTTTTTTTTTTTGAGTTTAGCTAGGATCCATTAGATAGAAAACTAAATAGGGTCATGGTGTTAGGTTAAAACATGAGTATCAAACTATGAATCTTTGTTTGTAATGAATGATTTGTACTTTTATGCCAACTGCAAAATACAGTTTCTTAAGCTACTGGAAGTTCTAACTACTGTATATGGCAATGTATCTAACTTCAGGAAATGAAATTAAGGCCTAAAGAATAGAGTTAAAGCATCTATTCCTTAATGAAAATTTCCTTATCACTGTAACATCAAAGTAATAAAAACAAAGCATGTACCTTGCTTAAAAGTTTCAACTAAAAAAAAATCTTGTCCCTACTACACAGTGGACATCTAGAGAGTCATAATTTTAAAGAATGAATACTGTTGCCAAACTGTGAGATTACAGAGAGCACTATTTTAGTAAATATGAATGCAACCTTTATAAATTGGTTAAAAAGATAATAAAATTTTAAATCATTAGCTTAGGAAATAGAGAATAACATAAAATAAAATCTATAAATAATGCAAGAGCATTTTCAAATATGGTATTGAAATAACACCAAATGTGGTATTATTTACTGTCATCAACCTAACCAGAATTATGAAGTTAAGACTATATGTAATTTACCCCTAAGAAAAAGTAATCATAAGTGAAAATGATAGGGTTTTTTGGTACCAATTCAAAATAGGGTAATTGGCACCAAAATTATATGGCAATTTTTTAAAATGATTTCTCATTTACCTATACTTATTGGAGTATAGGTAAGACATATGGTGTTTAGTTGAATTTGCAGTTGGAAAGAACGCTATCCTGGCTAACCAAGAAAACTAAGTGCACAACAACAGACAAGTTATTCTATTTTTATAAGCCTGTTTCCAATTCTGCAACATAAAAACAAAGATAGAAATCATATCTATTTCAAATGGACAGTACAAGAAACAAATGAGTTTCAATTGAGTTAATAGGCAAATATAAGATTGTTAGTTTTGGAGAGAAGGAGCAAGATGGCGGAGGAGTAGGAGACCTAAATTTCATCTGATCCCAGGAATTCAGCTAGATAGCTATCAAACCATTCTGAACACCTACAAACTCAAAAGGAGATGGAAGTAAACAATAGCAGCAACTCTATGAAAAGAAAGGCACCAGGGGGGGGGAGGGGGGGGGGGGGGGGAAGGGGATTCTGAGGAAATATTGGGGAAGATGGACGGGGGGGGGGGGGGGGGGGGGGGGGGGGGAGAGAAGCCTCCATCAGCTGGTATTGGCAACTGACAGAGCAGCGGAGCACAAAATTGGAACTTTTAGAAGTCAACTCTGCTGAGGGACATTGCTCCAGTGGCTAAGCGGGGGGTGGAACCCTCGCTGGGACAGTGTGGTCTCAGGACGCTTGGGGTCACAGAAAGACCAGAGGTGCTTGAGTGTGGCAGAGCTCCCAGGTATCAGAGCGGGGAAGTCGGCTGCAAAGACAGAGCCAAGGAGTGGGCTCTCAACTCGGGGTTGCCATAAACCGTGATCCACGGCACAGTCGGGCCACTGCTCTTCCACCAGGGATCCAACAAGCAGCAGATCCGGGGAGACTCACCTTCCTACCCCAAGAGGACTGGCGTGGGAGTGCACCACAGGGATCTGCTGGGTTTGGAAACTCCAAACAGGATCAGGTGCCAGAGATAGAAATGCTCGGTCACAGGCCGGGTGAGCACAGAGTGCAGCCGGAGACCGGGGAGACAGAGTGATTGACTGCTTTTCTCTGGGGGCTCACTGAGGAGTGGGGCCCCAAGTTCTCGGCTCCTCTGGGTAGAGATTGGGAGGCCACCATTTTCACTCTCGTCCTCCAAAGCTGTACGGAAAGCTTTCAGGGAACAAAAGCTACTGAGAGCAAACCCAAGCCTATTACCTAGCCTGGCCCCTGGCAAGGGAGGGGCAATTCCACCTCAGGCAAAGACATTTGAGAACCAATGGAACAGGCACCTCCCTTAGAAGATCAGCAAGAACAGCCAGCCAAGACCAAGTTTACCAATCAATGAGAACTCCAAAACTCCAGCAATAGGGGAATATGGCACATAGAGTTCATGGCTTTTCCCCCCATGATTCTTTAGTCTTTAAAAGTTAATTTTTTAAATATTCTTTATTTTTTCTTTTTCTATTTTTTTTTGAATTTTCTTTTTCCCTTTTTAACCAACATCTTATCTTACCAATTCCTTTTCTAAAAATCTTTAATTTTCATTTTTAGAGTCATATTCTATCCCTTCATTGTAGTTAACCTTATTTTTTGTATATATATATAAGTTTTTCTCTCTTTAAAATGTTGGGATAGTTTCTTCTAACAAGACAAAATATACCCTAAATCTCTAGTGTATGGCTTTGTTCTAGTCTCCTGCCTGATCACATTCTCTCCCTTTTTTAAAAAATTTGTCTTCTTTCTTTTTTCAACCAACTTCTTATCTTATCAATTCCTTTTATAAAATCTTTTATAATTTTCATCTTAACAGTTATATTCCATCCATTCATTGTATTTACCCTTATTTTTTGTACATATATAAGTTTTTCTTTCTTTAAAATTTTAGGAGGCAGTTTCTTCTAACAGACCAAAATATGCCCAAAATCTAGTGTGTGGCTCTGATCTATTCACCAGCCTGATTATATTCTTTTATTATTTTTTTCTTTCCCTTTCTTTGCCCCCCCAGTTTCGGGTCTTCTGATTTGTTTAGTGTATATTTTATGGGGTTGTTGTTACCCTTTTAGCATTTTGTTTTCTCATTCATCTATTCTCCTCTGGACAAAATGACAAGATGGAAAAACTCACCTCAAAAAAAAGAACAAGAGCCAGTACCAACTGCAAGGGACCTAATCAATAGGGACATTAGTAAGATGTCTGAACTAGAGATCAGAATGACAATTATAAAGACACTATCTGGGTTTGAAAAAGCATGGAAGATACTAGAGAATCCCTTTCTGGAGAAATAAAAGAATTAAAATCTAACCAAGTCGAAATCAAAAAGGCTATTAATGAGGTGCAATAAAAAATGGAGGCTCTAACTGCTAGGATAAATGAGGCAGAAGAGAGAATTAGTGATATAGAAGACCAAATGATGGAGAATAAAGAAGCTGAGAAAAAGAAAGATAAACAACTACTGGATCATAAGGGCAGAGTTCGAGAGATAAGTGATACCATAAGACAAAACAATATTAGAATAATTGGGATCCCAAAAGAAGAAGAAAGAGAGAGAGGGGCAGAAGGTATATTGAAGCAAATTGTAGCAGAGAAATTCCCTAATTTGGGGAAGGAAACAGGCATCAAAATCCAGGAGGCACAGAAAACCCCCCCTCAAAATCAATAGGTCAACACCCCAACATCTAATAGTAAAACTCACAAGTCTCAGAGACAAAGAGAAAACCCTGAAAGGAGCTCAGGACAAGAGGTCTGTAACCTACAATGGTAGAAACATTAGATTGGCAGCAGACCTATCCACAGAGACATGGCAGGCCAGAAAGGACTGGCGTGATATATTCAGAGCACTAAACGAGAAAAATACGTAGCCAAGAATACTATATCCAGCTAGGCTGTCATTGAAAATAGAAGGAGAGATAAAAAGCTTCCAGGACAAACAAAAACTAAAATCTGCAAACACCAAACCAGCCCTACAAGAAATATTGAAAGGGGTTCTCTAAGCAAAGAGCTTAAAAGTAACATAGACCAGAAAGGAACACAGACAATATACAGTAACAGTCACCTTACAGGCAATACAATGGCATTAAATTCATATCTTTCAATAGTTACCCTGAATGTAAATGGGTTAATGCCCCAATAAAAAGACACAGGGCACAGATTGGATAAAAAACCAAGACCCATCGATATGCTGTTTGCAAGAGACTCATTTTAGACCCAAAGACACCTCCAGATTGGAAGTGGGGGGTGGGGGGTGGAAAACCATTTACCATGCTAATGGACACCAAAAGAAAGCTGGGGTGGCAATCCTTATATCAGACAAATTAGATTTTAAACCAAAGACTATAATAAGAGATGAAGAAAGACACTATATCCTACTTAAAGGGTCTAGCCAACAAGGAGATCTAACAATTGTGAATATCTATGCCCCTAACATGGGAGCAGCCAATTATATAAGCCACTTAATAACAAAATCAAAAAACACATCAACAACAATACAATAATAGTAGGGGATTTTAACACCCTCCCTCACTGAAATGGACAGATCATCTAAGCAAAAGATCAACCAGGAAATAAAGGCTTTAAATGACACACTGGACCAAAAGGACTTCCCAGATATATTCAGAACATTCCATCTCAAAGCAACAGAACACACATTCTTCTCTAGTGCCCATGGAACATTCTCCAGAACAGATCACATCCTGGGTCACAAATCAAGTCTCAACTGGTACCAAAAGACTGGGATCATTCCCTGCATATTTTCAGACCACAATGCTTTGAAACTAGAACTCAATCACAAGAGGAAAGTCAGAAAGAACTTAAACACATGGAGGCTAAAGAGCATCCTACTAAAGAATGAATGGGTCAACCAGGAAATTAAAGAAGAATTTAAAAAAATTCATGGAAACCAATGAAAATGAAAACACAACTGTTCAAAATCTTTGGGATGCAGCAAAGGCAGTCCTAAGAGGAAAGTATATAGCAATACAAGCCTTTCTCAAGAAAAAGAAAGGTCTCAAATATACAACCTAACCCTACACCTAAAGGAGCTGGAGAAAGAACAGCAAATAAAGCCTAAACCCAGCAAGAGAAGAGAAATAATAAAGATCAGAGCAGAAATCAATGAAATAGGAACCAAAAGAACAGTAGAACAGATCAATGAAATTAGGGGCTGGTTCTTTGAAAGAGTTAATAAGATTGATAAACCCTTAGCCAGACTTATCAAAAAGAAAAGAGAAATGACCCAAATTAATAAGACTGATAAATCCCTAGCCAGATTTATCAAAAAGAAAAGAAATGAACCAAATAAATAAAATCATGAATCAAAGAGGAGAGATCACAACAAACCCCAAAGAAATACAAACAATTATAAGAACATATTATGAGCAAATATATGCCAGAAAATTAGATAATCTGAAAGAAATGGATGCATTCCTAGAGACGTATAAACTACCAAAATTGAACCAGGACAAAATAGAAAACATGAACAGACCCATAACTACTAAGGAAATTGAAGCAGTCATCAAAAATCTCCCAACAAACAAAGCCCAGGGCCAGATGCTTCCCAGGGGAATTCTACCAAACATTTCAAGAAGAATTAATACCTATTATTCTAACTGTTCCAAAAAATAGAAATGGAAGGAAAACTCCCAAACTCATTTTATGAGGTCAGCATTACCTTGATCCCAAACCCAGACAAAAAGACCCCATCAAAAAGGAGAATTACAGACCAATATCCTTGATGAACATGGATGCAAAAATTCTCACCAAAATACTAGCCAATAGGATCCAACAGTACATTAAAAGGATTATTCACCACAACCAAGTGGGATTTATCCCTGGGCTACAAGGTTGGTTCAACATCTGCAAATCAATCAATGTGATACAATACATTAATAAAAGAAAGAACAAGAACCATATGATCCTCTCCATAGATGCAGAAAAAGCATTTGACAAAGTACAGCATCCTTTCTTGATTAAAACTCTTCAGAGTGTAGGGAAAGCAGATACATACCTCAATATCATAAAAGCCTTCTATGAAAAACCCACAGTGAATATCATTCTCAATAGGGAAAAACTGAGAGCTTTTCCCCTAAGATCAGGAACATGGCAGGGATGTCCACTCTCACCACTGCTATTCAATATAGTACTAGAAGTCCTAGCCTCAGCAATCAGACAACAAAAAGCAATCAAAGGCATCCAAATCAGCAAAGAAGAAGTCAAACTCTCATTCTTTGAAGGTGATATGATATTTTATGTGGAAAACCCAAAAGACTCCACCCCCAAACTGCTAGAACTCACACAGGAATTCAGTAAAATGGCAGGATATAAAATCAATCCACAGAAATCAGTGGCATTCCTATACACCAACAACAAGACAGAAGAAAGAGAAATTAAGGCATCAATCCCATTTTTAATTGCACCCAAAACCATAAGATACCTAGGAATAAATCTAACCAAAGAGGCAAAGAACCTGTACTCAGAAAACTATAGAATACTCATGAAAGAAATTGAGGAAGACACAAAGAAATGGAAAAACATTCCATGCTCATGGATTGGAAGAACAAATATTGTGAAGATGTCAATGCTACCTAGAGCAATCTACACATTCAATGCAATCCCCATCAAAATACCATCCACTTTTTTCAAAGAAATGGAACAAAGAATCCTAAAATTTGTATGGAACTAGGAGCTGGTTCTTTGAAAGAACCAGAAAAGACCCTGAATAGCCAGAGGAATGTTGAAAAAGAAAAGCAAAGCTGGCGGCATCACAATTCCAGACTTCCAGCTTTACTACAAAGCTGTCATCATCAAGACAACATGGTACTGGCACAAAAACAGACACATAGATCAATGGAACAGAATAGAGAGCCCAGAAATTGACCCTCAACTCTATGGTCAACTTATCTTCGACAAAGCAGGAAAGAATGTCCAATGGAAAAAAGACAGTCTCTTCAACCAATGGTGTTGGGAAAATTGGACAGCCACATGCAGAAGAATGAAACTGGACCATTTCCTTACACCACACACAAAAATAGACTCCAAATGGTTGAAAGACCTCAATGTGAGACAGGAGTCCATCCAAATCCTAAAGGAGAACACAGGCAGCAACCTCTTCGACCTCAGCCGCAGCAACTTCTTCCTAGAAACATCACCAAAGGCAAGGGAAGCAAGGGCAAAAATGAGCTATTGGGACTTCATCAAGATAAAAAGCTTTTGCACAGCAAAGGAAACAGTCAGCAAAACCAAAAGACAACCGACAGAATGGGAGAAGATATTTGCAAATGACATATCAGATAAAGGGCTAGTATCCAAAATCTATAAAGAACTCATCAAACTCAACACCCAAAGAACAAATGATCCAATCAAGAAATGGGCAGAAGATATGAACACACATTTTTCCAAAGAAGACATCCAAATGGCCAACAGACACATGAAAAAGTGCTCAACATCGCTCAGCATCAGGCAAATCCAAATCAAAACCTCAAGGAGATACCACCTCACACCAGTCAGAATGGCTAAAATTAACAAGTCAGGAAATGACAGAGGTTGGCGGGGATGCGGAGAAAGGGGAACCCTCTTACACTGTTGGTGGGAACGCAAGCTGGTGCAGCCACTCTGGAAAATAGTATGGAGGTTCTTCAAAAAGTTGAAAATAGAGCTACCATATGATCCAGCAATTGCACTACTGGGTATTTACCCCAAAGATACAAATGTAGGGATCCGAAGGGGTACCAGCACCCTGATGTTTATAGCAGTAATGTCCACAATAGCCAAACTCTGGAAAGAGCCAAGATGTCTGTCGACAGATGAATGGATAAGGAAGATGTGGTATATATATACAATGGAATATTATGCAGCCATCAAAAGGAATGAGATCTTGCCATTTGCAACGATGTGGATGGAACTGGAGGGTGTTATGCTGAGCCTAATAAGTCAATCAGAGAAGGACATGTATCATATGACCTCACTGATATGAAGAATTCTTTTTTTTTTTTTTTTTTTTTTTAAAGATTTTATTTATTTATTTGACAGAGAGAGACACGGTGAGAGAGGGAACACAAGCAAGGGGGAGTGGGAGAGGGAGAAGCAGGCTTCCCGCAGAGGAAAGAGCCCGATATGGGACTCGATCCCAGGACCCTGGGACCATGACCTGAGCCGAAGGCAGTTGCTTAACAACTGAGCCACCCAGGCGCCCAATATGAAGAATTCTTAATCTCAGGAAACAAACTGAGGGTTGCTGGAGTGGGGGGTGGGGTGGGAGGGATGGGGTGGCTGGGTGATAGACACTGGGGAGGGTATGTGCTCTGGTGAGTGCTGTGAATTGGGCAAGACTGTTGAATCTCAGATCTGGACCTCTGAAACAAATAATGCAATATATGTTAAGAAAAAAAAAAGATAGGAGGGGAAGAATGAATGGGGGGGAAATCGGAGGGGGAGACGAACCATGAGAGATGATGGACTCTGGGAAAGAAACTGAGGGTTCTAGAGGGGAGGGGGGTGGGAAGATGGGTTAGCCTGGTGTTGGGTATTAAAGAGGGCACGTTCTGCATGGAGCACTGGGTGTTATGCACAAACAATGAATCATGGAACACTACATCAAAAACTAATGATGTGGGGCGCCTGGGTTACTCAGTCGTTAGGCGTCTGCCTTCGGCTCAGGTCATGATCCCAGGATCCTGGGATTGAGCCCCGCATCGGGCTCCCTGCTCCATGGGAAGCCTGCTTCTCCCTCTCCCACTCCCCCTGCTTGTGTTCCCTCTCTCGCTGTGTCTCTCCCTGTCAAATAAATAAAATCTTTAAGAAAAAAAAAAACTAATGATGTAATGTATGGTGATTAACATAACAATAAAAAATTTAAAAAAATATTACCAGAGCCTTAGTGTCCTCTAGGGTAATAAAAAGAAGCTTAATATCTATGTCATTGCAGTCTCAGAAAAAAGGAGAGTAATAATGGCTGATTTTTTTCCAAATTTGACCAAAACCCTAAACCAACTGGCTGAAGAAATGCAATAAATCCCAAGTATAATAAATACACACACACACACACACACATACACACATACACACAACACACACAAAGGCACATAATAATAAAATTGTTAAAAATCAGTGATAAAGAGAGCATCTTACATGCAACCAAAGAAACAAAACCTTATGCACAGAGGAATAAATAAACAAATTCTCATAAGGAACAATGCAAGCCAGAAGACAGTGGAATTATATTTTTAAAGGGACAAAAAAATCCATAATCCTTATAATTCAATGTTCAATAAAAACTGCCTTGAAAATGAAAGTGAAATAAGAATTTTTTGAGACAAAAAAAGTTCAGAAAATTCAACAACAGTAGACCTACATTACCAAAAATGTAAAAGGAAATTCTTCAGGCAAAAGTCAAATAATAAAAAATGACAAAACGGTCAATTCACCATGAAGACATTGCAATCCTAAATGTATGTGCACCCAATAAAAGAACTTCAATATATATATGAGGCAAAAACTAACAGAACTGATAGGAAAAATTGGCAAAACCACAATTATAGAGATTTCAACACTGCTCTCTTAGTAATTGATAGAAAAAGAAGACTGAAAATCAGTAAGGATATGGAAGATTTGAGTAACACTAATATTTTGACCTAATTGATATTTTTGGAAGACTTCTCCCAATTATAACAAAATACACATTTGTTTCTTAAAGACACATGGAATATTCACTAAGATAAACTATATGCTGGGCCACAAAATAACTTTTTAAAAAACTTTAAAGACTGAAATAATACAGAATATGTTCTTTGAACACAAAGGCATTTAAAAGCTATCGAGAACAAAAGATATCTGGAAAGTCTCCACATTTAACAAATTGAACAATGCACTTTTAAACAGCACAGGATTCAAAAAAATCAAAATCAAAATAGAAATTAGAATTTTTTTGAATTGGATATAATGAAAACAACATATCAAAATTTGTGTAATGCAGTTAACAGTACTTAGAATCTATAATTTTAAGTGCTTATATTAGGGAAAAAAATTTAAAAATCAAGTATCCTGCTCCCACATTAGGAAGCTAGAGAAAGGAGAGAAAAATAAATGCAAAATAAGAGGAAGAAATAAAAAATAAATACAAGAACTAAAACCACCAAAGTATAAAACCAACACAAAATAAAGAAAATAAACAAAGTCAAAAGTTGCTTCCTTGAATTTTTGGATTTGACACCAAAAGCAAAGCAAAAATAAACAAACGGGACTACATCAAACCAAAAAGATTCTGTACAGCAAAGGTAACGCATCAACAAAATGAAAAGACAACCAGGGCGGAGCAAGATGGCGGAGGAGTAGGAGACCTGGATTTTGTCTCCTCTCAGGAATTCAGCTGGATAGGGATCAAACCATTCTGAACGCCTACAAACTCAACAGGAGATCGAAGAAAAGAAGAGCAACAACTCTCTCATCAGAAAAGTGACCACTTTCTGGAAGGCAGGACGTGCGGAGAAGTGAATCCGAGGCGATATTCGGGAGGATAGATGGCGGGGGAGGGGCCTCCGGCGGCCGCTTCTGGCAAGTGATAGAGCCGCGGAGCACAAAATCGGAACTTTTAAAAGTCTGCTCCGCTGAGGGACGTCACTCTGGTGGCTAAGCGGGGGGTGGAACCGTCTGGGACAGTGTGGTCTCAGGACCCTCAGGGTCACAAAAAGACCGGGGGTGCCTGAGTGTGGCAGAGCTCCCAGGTATCGGAGCAGGGAAGCCGGCTGCAGAGACGGAGCCGAGGCGTGGGCTCTCAGCTCGGGGTTGCCATAAACCGTGATCCGCGGCACAGTCGGGCCCCTGCTCCTCCAGCAGGGACCCAACAAGCGGCAGATCCGGGGAGACTCACCTTCCTCCCCCGGGAGGAGCCGCGCGGGAGTGCACCACAGGGATCTGCTGGGTTTGGAGACTCCACCCGGGGTCGGGTGCCAGAGATAGAAACGCGCGGTCACAGGCCGGGTGAGCACGGAGTGCGGCTGGAGACCGGGGAGACGGGAGTGACTGACGGCTTTTCTCTGGGGGCTCACTGAGGAGCGGGGCCCTGAGTTCTCGGCTCCTCTGGGGCAGAGATTGGGAGGCCGCCATTTTCACTCTCTGCCTCCAAAGCTGTACGGAAAGCTCACAGGGAACAAAAGCTCCGGAGAGCAAACCCGAGCAGATTACTTAGCCGGGAGGGGGCAAGGGCGGGGCAATTCCGCCTCCGGCAGAGACATTTGGAAACCACGGCAATAGGCCCCTCCCCAGAAGATCAGTGAGAACAGCCAGCCAAGACCAAGTTTACCGATCAATGAGAATGGCAGAACTCCAGCGCTAGGGGAATACTGCACATAGAATTCATGGCTTTTTTACCATGATTCTTTAGTCTTTCAAAGTTAATTTTTTTTAACTGTCTTTTTTTCTTTTTTTTTTGAATTTTTCTTTTTCCCTTTTTCAACTAACATCTTATCAATCCCTTTTTTTTAAAAAAACATTTTTATTTTTCATTTTTAGAGTCATATTCTATCCCTTCATATAGTTACCCATATTTTTGGCATATATATATAAGTTGTTCTCTCTTTAAAATTTTGAGATAGTTTCTTCTAACAGATTAAAATATACCCTAAATCTCTAGTATATGGTGTTTTCTATTCCCCTGCCTGATCACATTCTCTCCCTTTTTTTTCTTTTTTCTTTTTTTAAATCCTCTTCTTTCTTTTTTCAAACAACTTCTTATCAATTCCTTTTATAAAATTTTTTATAATTTCCATCTTTACAGTCATATTCCATTCCTTCATCATATCAAACCATATTTTTGTACATATATAAGTTTTTCTTTCTTTAAAATTTTGGGAGGCACTTTCTTCTAAAAGACCAAAATAAACCCCAAATCTAGTGTGTGGCACTGATCTCTATACCAGCCTGATCATATTTGATCACATTCTGGTTTTTTGTTGTTGTTGTTGTTTTGTTTTGTTTGTTTTTGTTTTTATCTTTATCTTTTTCTTTTTTTTCTTTTTCTTTTTTCTCTCTTTCCATTTCTTTTTCCACTGCTTCAGGTCTTTTCTGATTTGTTTAGAGTATATTTTCTGGGGACATTGTTACTCTGCTAGCATTTTGTTCTCTCATTAATCTATTCTCCTCTGCACAAAATGACAAGACGGAAAAAATCACCTCAACAAAAAGAACAAGAGGTAGTACCGACTGCCAGGGACCTACTCAATACGGACATTAGTACGATGTCAGATCTAGAGTCAGAATCATCACTTTAAAGATACTAGCTGGGCTTGAAAAAAATATGGAAGTTATTAGAGAAACCCTTTCTGGAGAAGTAAAAGAACTAAAATCCAACCAAGTAGAAATCAAAAAGGCTATTAATGAGGTGCAATACAAAATGGAGGCTCTAACTGCTAGGATAAATGAGGCAGAAGAGAGAATCAGTAATATAGAAGACGAAATGATGGAAAATAAATAAGCTGAGAAAAAGAGAGATAAACAACTACTGGATCAGGAGGGCAGAATTCGAGAGATAAGCGATACCATAAGACGAAACATTAGAATAATTGGGATCCCAGAAGAAGAAGAAAGAGAGAGAGGGGCAGAAGGTATAATGGAGCAAATTATAGCAGAGAACTTCCCTAATTTGGGGAAGGAAACAGGCATCAAAATCCAGGAAGCACAGAGAACCCCTCTCAAAATCAATAAAAATAGGTCAACACCCCGACATCTAATAGTAAAACTTACGAGTCTCATACACAAAGAGAATATCCTGAAAGCAGCTCGGGAGAAGAGATATGTAACCTACAAGGGTAGAAACATTAGATTGGCAACAGACCTATCCACAGAGACCTGGTAGGCCAGAAAGGACTGGCAGGATATATTCAGAGCACTAAATGAGAAAAATATGCAGCCAAGAATACTATATCCAGCTAGGCTGTCATTGAAAATTGAAGGAGAGATAAAAAGCTTCCAGGACAAACAAAAACTAAAGGAATTTGCAAACACAACACCAGCCCTATAGGAAATCTTGAAAGGGGTCCTCTAAGCAAAGAGAGAGCCTCAAAGCAACATAGACCAGAAAGGAACACAGACAATATACAGTAACAGTCACCTTACAGGCAATATAATGGCACTAAATTCCTATCTTTCAATAGTTACCCTGAATGTAAATGGGCTAAATGCCCCAATCAAAAGACACAGGCTATCAGACTGGATTAAAAAACAAGACCCATCGATATGCTGTCTGCAAGAGACTCATTTTAGACCCAAAGACACCCCCAGATTGAAAGTGAGGGGGTGGAAAACCATTTACCATGCTAATGGACACCGAAAGAAAGCTGGGGTGGCAATCCTTATATCAGACAAATTAGATTTTAAACCAAAGACTGTAATAAGAGATGAGGAAGGACATTATATCCTCTTAAAGGATCTATCCAACAAGAAGATCTAACAATTGTAAATATCTATGCCCCTAACATGGGAGCAGCCAATTATATAAGCCAATTAATAACAAAAGCAAAGAAACTCATCGACAACAATATAATAATAGTGGGGGACTTTAACACCCCCCTCACTGAAATGGACAGATCGTCTAAGCAAAAGATCAACAAGGAAATAAAGACTTTAAATGACACACTGGACCAAATGGACTTCACAGACATATTCAGAACATTCCACCCCAAAGCAACGGAATACACATTCTTCTCTAGTGCCCATGGAACATTCTCCAGAATAGATCACATCCTAGGTCATAAATCAGGTCTCAACCGGTACCAAAAGATTGGGATCATTCCCTGCATATTTTCAGACCACAATGCTTTGAAACTAGAACTCAATCACAAGAGGAAAGTCGGAAAGAACTCAAATATATGGAGGCTAAAGAGCATCCTACTGAAGAATGAATGGGTCAACCAGGAAATTAAAGAAGAATTAAAAAAATACATGGAAACCAATGAAAATGAAAACACAACTATTCAAAATCTTTGGGATGCAGCAAAGGCAGTCCTAAGAGGAAAGTATATAGCAATACAAGCCTTTCTCAAGAAACAAGAAGGGTCTCAAGTACACAACCTAACCCTACACCTAAAGGAACTGGAGAAAGAACAGCAAATAAAGCCTAAACCCAGCAGGAGAAGAGAAATAATCAAGATCAGAGCAGAAATCAATGAAATAGAAACTAAAAGAACAGTAGAACAGATCAACGAAACTAGGAGCTGGTTCTTTGAAAGAATTAACAAGATTGATAAACCCTTAGCCAGACTTATCAAAAAGAGAAGAGAAATGACCCAAATCAACAAAATCATGAATGAAAGAGGAGAGATCACAACCAACACCAAAGAAATACAAACAATTATAAGAACATATTATGAGCAACTCTATGCCAGCAAATTAGATAATCTTGAAGAAATGGATGCATTCCTAGAGATGTATCAACTACCAAAACTGAACCAGGATGAAATAGAAAACCTGAACAGACCTATAACCACTAAGGAAATTGAAGCAGTCATCAAAAATCTCCCAAAAAACAAAAGCCCAGGGCCAGATGGCTTCCCAGGGGAATTCTACCAAACATTTCAAGAAGAATTAATACCTATTCTTCTGAAACTGTTCCAAAAAATAGAAATGGAAGGAAAACTTCCAAACTCGTTTTATGAGGCCAGCATTACCTTGATCCCAAAACCAGACAAAGACCCCATCAAAAAGGAGAATTACAGACCAATATCCCTGATGAACATGGATGCAAAAATTCTCACCAAAATACTAGCCAATAGGATCCAACAGTACATGAAAAGGATTATTCACCATGACCAAGTGGGATTTATCCCTGGGCTGCAAGGTTGGTTCAACATCCGCAAATCAATCAATGTGATACAATACATTAACAAAAGAAAGAACAAGAATCATATGATCCTCTCAATAGATGCAGAAAAAGCTTTTGACAAAGTACAGCATCCTTTCTTGATCAAAACTCTTCAGAGTATAGGCATAGAGGGTACATACCTCAATAAGCATAAAAGCCATCTATGAAAAACCTACAGCGAATATCATTCTCAATGGGGAAAAACTGAGAGCTTTCCCCCTAAGGTCAGGAACGCGGCAGGGATGTCCACTATCACCACTGCTATTCAACATAGTATTGGAAGTCCTAGCCACAGCAATCAGACAACAAAAAGAAATCAAAGGCATCCAAATCGGCAAAGAAGAAGTCAAACTCTCACTCTTTGCAGATGATATGATACTTTATGTGGAAAACCCCAAAGACTCCACCCCAAAACTGCTAGAACTCATACAGGAATTCAGTAAAGTGGCAGGATATAAAATCAATGCACAAAAATCAGTGGCATTCCTATACACCAACAACAAGACAGAAGAAAGAGAAATTAAGGAGTCGATCCCATTTACAATTGCACCCAAAACCATAAGATACGTGGGAATAAATCTAACCAAAGAGGCGAAGGATCTGTACTCAGAAAACTATAGAATACTCATGAAAGAAATTGAGGAAGACACAAAGAAATGGAAAAACGTTCCATGCTCATGGATTGGAAGAACAAATATTGTGAAGATGTCAATGCTACCTAGAGCAATCTACACATTCAATGCAATCCCCATCAAAATACCATCCACTTTTTTCAAAGAAATGGAACAAAGAATCCTAAAATTTGTATGGAATCAGAAAAGACCCCGCATAGCCGGAGGAATGTTGAAAAAGAAAAGCAAAGCCGGCGGCATCACAATTCCGGACTTCCAGCTCTATTACAAAGCTGTCATCATCAAGACAACATGGTACTGGCACAAAAACAGACACATAGATCAATGGAACAGAATAGAGCCCAGAAATGGACCCTCAACTCTATGGTCAACTCATCTTTGACAAAGCAGGAAAGAATGTCCAATGGAAAAAAGACAGTCTCTTCAACCAATGGTGTTGGGAAAATTGGACAGCCACATGCAGAAGAATGAAACTGGACCATTTCCTTACACCACACACAAAAATAGACTCCAAATGGTTGAAAGACCTCAATGTGAGACAGGAGTCCATCCAAATCCTAAAGGAGAACACAGGCAGCAACCTCTTCGACCTCAGCCCCAGCAACCTCTTCCTAGAAACATCACCAAAGGCAAGGGAAGCAAGGGCAAAAATGAGCTATTGGGACTTCATCAAGATAAAAAGCTTTTGCACAGCAAAGGAAACAGTCAGCAAAACCAAAAGACAACCGACAGAATGGGAGAAGATATTTGCAAATGACATATCAGATAAAGGGCTAGTATCCAAAATCTATAAAGAACTCATCAAACTCAACACCCAAAGAACAAAGAATCCAATCAAGAAATGGGCAGAAGACATGAACACACATTTTTCCAAAGAAGACATCCAAATGGCCAACAGACACATGATAAAGTACTCAACATCGCTCAGCATCAGGCAAATCCAAATCAAAACCTCAATGAGATACCACCTCACACCAGTCAGAATGGCTAAAATTAACAAGTCAGAAAACGACAGATGTTGGCGGGGATGCGGAGAAAGGGGAACCCTCCTACACTGTTGGTGGGAATGCAAGCTGGTGCAGCCACTCTGGAAAACTGTATGGAGGTTCCTCAAAAAGTTGAAAATAGAGCTACCATATGATCCAGCAATTGCACTACTGGGTATTTACCCCAAAGATACAAAAGTAGGGATCCAAAAGGGTACGTGCACCCCGATGTTTATAGCAGCAATGTCCACAATAGCCAAACTGTGGAAAGAGCCAAGATGTCCATCGACAGATGAATGGATAAAGAAGATGTGGTATATATATACAATGGAATATTATGCAGTCATCAAAAGGAATGAGATCTTGCCATTTGCAATGACGGGGATGGAACTGGAGGGTATTATGTTGAGTGAAATAAGTCAAACAAAGAAAGACATGTATCATATGATCTCACTGATATGAGGAATTCTTAATTGCAGGAAACAAACTGAGGGTTGCTGGAGTGGGGGGGTGGGGTGGGAGGGATGGGGTGACTGGGTGATAGACACTGGGGAGGGTATGTGCTCTGGTAAGCGCTGTGAATTGTGCAAGACTGTTGAATCTCAGATCTGTACCTCTGAAACAAATAATGCAATATATGTTAAGAAAAAAAAAAGAAGAAGAAGGTAGCGGGAGGGGAAGAATGAAGCGGGGGAAATCGGAGGGGTGGACGAACCATGAGAGATGATGGACTCTTAAAAACAAACTGAGGGTTCTAGAGGGGAGGGGGGTGGGAGGATGGGTTAGCCTGGTGGTGGGTATTGAGGAGGGCACATTCTGCATGGAGCACTGGGTGTTATGCACAAACAATGAATCATGGAACACTTCATCTAAAACTAATGATGTAATGTATGGGGATTAACATAAGAATAAAAAAAAAAAGAAAAGACAACCTACAGAATGGGAGAAAATATTGGCAAATTATATACCAAATAAAGGATTAATGACCAAAATATATAAAGAACACACAACTCAATAGCAAAAAATAAACAAGCAATCCAATTAAAAATGGGCAGAGGATCTGAATAGACATTTTTCCAAAGAAGACATATAGATAGCCAATAGGTACATGAAAAGGTGCTCGATATCATTAATCAATAGGAAAATGCAAATCAAAACCACAATGAGACATAACTTTATACCTGTTAGAATGGCTATTATCAAAAGTTACATGAAATAATGAGAAAATGGAACACTTGTGCACTGTTGGTGAGAATGTAAATTGGAGCAGCCACCATGAAAAACAGTATGAAGTTTCTTCAAAAAAGTTAAAAAGAGAACTACCATATGATACTTCTATGTATTTATCCAAAGAAAATGAAAACACTAGCTTGAAAAGATATATGTACCCCATATTCACTGCAGAATTATTTACAATAGCCAAGACATGGAAACAACCTAATTGTTCATCACTGGATGAATGGATAAAGAAAATTTATATTATAATATATGAGAGATACATATGTGAGATATATAAAATGTGAGATACATATGAATATTATTCAGCCATAAAAAGAGAAGGAAATCTTGCCATTATCAGCAACATGGATGGACTTTGAGGACATTATGTTAAGTAAAATAAGTCAGGCAGAGAAAGACATATACCATATGAACTCACTTATATGTGAAATCTGAAAAACAAAACAAAATCAAACTCACAGATACAGAGGACAGACTGGTGGTTGCCAGAAGCAGGAGCTGGGAATTGGGTAAAATGGTTGAAGGTGGCCAAAACATACAAAATAAATAAGTCATGGAAATGTACAGCATGGTGACTATGCTTAATAATTCTGAATTGTATATCTGAAAGTTGCTAAGAGTAAATCTTAAAGGTTCTCATTGAAAGAAAAAAATTATAACTGTGTATAGTAATGAATTGTTAACTATCTTACTATGGCGATCATTTACCAATATATACAAATATTGAACAATGTTGTACACCCAAAACTAATGGTAATATGTCAGTTAAATCTCAATTTTAAAAAAAATTTGGTTCCTTGAAAACACCGAACAAATTTGGTAAGACTCTAGTTAAAGTAATCATCCATATCAACAAAAAAGATGGAAGTTACAAATACCAATATCCCCCACAAATGAAACTAAAGGCGCTACTACAGACCATACATGCATTAAGAGCAAAGTAAGCAAATATTATGAACAACATTAGAACAATAAATTGGACAATTTTAATGAAACGAACAAATTCCTTGCAAGTTCCAAATTGCCAAAATTGCCTTATGAATAAATATAAAATCATAATGAGATACCCACTACATACCCACTAGACTACTTAGATTTAAAAAGACTGACAATACCAAATGTTGGAAGAACTCGGAACAACTGGAATTCTTATAAACTGCTGGTATAAAAATTGTACAGCCACTTTAGAAAAGAAGTTGGCAGTTTCTTATAAAGTTGTACAGATATAATTTCATCCAGCAACTCTACTTCTAAAGTATTTTATTTATAGAAATTAAAACATAGGTCCACACAAAGACTTGCACACAAATATTCATAGCATCTAAATTCATAATAGTCCAAAACTGGAACAAATATAAATGTCCATCATCAGGTGAGTGGACAAATTGTGGTATATAAAAACAAAAGAGGGCGCCTGGGTGGCTCAGTTGGTTAGGCCACTGCCTTCGGCTCGGGTCATGATCCTGGAGTCCCGGGATCGAGTCCCGCATCGGGCTCCCTGCTCGGCGGGGAGTCTTCCTCTCCCTCTGACCCTCCTCCCTCTCATGCTCTCTGTCTCTCATTCTCTCTGTCTCAAATAAATAAATAAAATCTTTAAAAAAAAAAAAACAAACAAAAGACCACCACTTAGAAATAAAAGAAATGAACTATGATATGCTTGACAATATGGATGAATGATTATTATTGACTGAAAAAAATCCAGACACAAAAAAATACATACTGTATGATTCCATTTAAATGAAATTCTCTAGAAGGCAACTATAATCTATAGTGACAAAAAGCAAATTAGTGGTTGCCTGGGTCAGCAATGGAGGGACTGGCTGGAGAGCGGCACAAAGGAAATTTAGGGGATGATACAAATGTTGTCTGTGTCAGTTATGGTGTGGTTTCATGGGCATATAAGTTTGTCAAAACTCATCAAAATGAACATTCAAAATGGGTACATTTTATTACATACAATTATACCTTAGTAGAGTTGATTTTTGTAAAGGATTTTAAGATTCCCTAACTAGACTCCATTTCCCCTTTTAGCTCCTATTCTTTTAGCTAAACTCTTTGAAAGAAATATTTATACTAGTTTTCTCATTTCCCTCCTATTCTCTCTTAAGCCTGTTCCAGGCTTTCATTTTCACCAGATATTGAGAATTGCCTACTCAATATCTCTATTTTACTCCAGTAAAATTGGTCAAAGTCACTAGTGACTTCCTTTTTGCCAAATCCTTTTGCAAAACCCATCCTATATGATCCATCTGCTGCAGTCTACATTAATTATTCCTTCTCTTTGAGACACTTTTCTTCATCTTCCAGTTTCTTACATTCCATGGCTTTCCTCTTATTACAGGAATTGCTTCTTATCAGCCACTGGTTCATCATCCTGCTCTCAAGCTTTGAATGTTGTAGTACACCAGGGCTCAGTCCTGGGGACTACCTATACTCATTCATTTCATGCAACCATATATTGCCATGGTTTACCACATGTTGAACAACATCCATATTGATATCTTTAGGGTGGAACTTTCCCCTGAACTCCAGATCCAAATCAAATTGCCTACTCAATATCTCTATTTGGATGCCTATTAAATATCTCAAGATTAGTATCCCTCACATTCCCCCATAAAATTTTCCTCCCTCAATGCCATGCTCATAATTGCAATTCTACTCGCTTAGTTTTTCAAACCAAAAACCATGAAGTCATTTATTCTTTTCTTTATCTTATGCCACACACACAATTTGACCCTATCTTCAACACATATTCAGAATCTGTTCACTTCCCACTACCTCTCTCTATCATCCTGGTCCATGTCATCATCATGTCTTGTTGGTATAACTGCAATAGTCTCCTAACTAATCTGCCTGATTCCTTCCTTCTTTGCAATTGATTCTCAACACAGCAGCCAGAGTGATCCTGTTAAAATATAACAGATCATGCTACTTCTCTGCTCAAAGCTTTTTGCATGACTCCTCATTTCACTTAGAAGAAAAGCCAATGGCCTGGAAGATCTTACACAATCTAGACCCTTATTTTCTCTCTTACATCATCTCCTATCATTCTCCCTTTCACAACAGTAACGTTTAGTCTTCTGCCTGTTCCTCTAACATATCAGGCATGTTTCCACCTTAAGGCCTTTGCACTTGCTGTTCCCTCTGTCTCTGACACTTACTCCCTGGTTATTCACTCGCACTCAGTGTCACCTTAGCCTTTCTAATCACTCACTACAGTTTCAACCTACCTCAGCACTTCTTATTTCCATTCTCTGCTCTTCCATCTCTGTAGCACTTACTACCTCCTAATGTACTATATGTCTTTCTTAGTAATGTTTATGTCTGTCTCTCCCAACTGAAATGAAAGCTCCATACAGGCAAGAATTTTTGTTTATTTTTTTCATCTTGATAATCTCAGCCCCTATAGCTATACATGAAAACAGGAGTTCAATAATAGGAGTTAAATTAATAGTAATGGGGAAATGTTAACATTAAAATCAGTTTTAAAAAAAGATGTTCCTGGGCGCCTGGGTGGCTCAGTCGTTAAGCGTCTGCCTTCGGCTCAGGTCATGATCCCAGGGTCCTGGGATCGAGTCCCGCATCGGGCTCCCTGCTCTGCGGGAAGCCTGCTTCTCCCTCTCCCACTCCCCCTGCTTGTGTTCCCTCTCTCGCTGTGTCTCTCTCTGTCAAATAAATAAAATCTTTAAAAAAAAAAAAAAAAAGATGTTCCTCCATGACAATTATTTATCATTGTTCTAAAAGTTCTGGCCAATACAACTAGATATTAAACAAACAAAAGTTTTGATTAGTTAAAGAGAAAAACTTTTCCACTTTTACAGATGGTATGACTTTATACCCAGAAAACCCAAAAGGAAAACAATCATATCATTTTAGAATTAGTAAGAAGGTTCAGTAAAGTAGCTGAATACTTCCTAAATATATACAAATAAATAGCCTTCCTATTTACAAGTGCTACAGACTGAATCGTATCCTCCCAAATTCATTTGTTGAGTCCTATCCCCCAATTCTTCAGAATGTGACAATATTTGGAAATAGGGCCTTTAAAGAAGGGATTAAATCAAAATGAGTCCACTTGGGTATATCCTAATCCAATCTTATTGGTATCCTTACTGAAAAGGAAATTTGGACACAGGAGAGACATGAATGTGCACAGAGGAAAGACCATGTGAAGAAAGAGCAAGAAGACCTCTGCAAGCCAAGGAGAGAAGCATCAAAAAACCGAACTGCTGACACCTTGATCTTGAACTTTTAGCCTCCAGAATTATTAGAAAATAAATCTGTTGTTTAAGCCATCCAGCCTGTGGCATTTTGTGATGGTAGCCCTTGCAAACTATTACAACTTGTAAAAACCTGTGAAAATATAAAATGGTGGAAATAATTTCATTCACCTAAGCTACACAACAATAAAATACCTAGGAATGACCTTAACCAGGAAAAATCAATGTTTTGTTTAACTATTATTAGCATCTTCCATCCCCATAAAACCCTTTCCTAGGGCAAGGACTAAGTCTGTCTTACCCACTTTTGTATCCCAAGTGCCCAGCACATATGGTAATAGGATTATCTGCTCATGGCTACAAGAGAGGTCTTTGGCCAATACCACTTATTATAGGTGTTAGGGGTGTTAAGAGATTAGATTGTGGTCTCGGTTTTGATTCTTTCCCACCTCTCCTGATCAAGTGGATATGCTTTCCCTCATAAGAATGTATGAAGGGCAAAAGTAATAATTTAAAGATTTAAAGCAATGATGCTTGTTATAATGGAAATACCATGCCCAATTACAGTGCATACTGGCCTCTGAAGGCCATGGTGGCCTGTCAGAGACCCTCCAATCCCCATCTTTCTGCTACTGTGGCTGATTCACAAGAACACAAAATGTAAGTTCAGGGACAATTTGAAGTCATTCCTGACTGGGGAGCTGAGGTACTTCCTCTTCCAGGAGCCTTCTCCTTCCAGATTCTTATTCTTTCTCCTCATCATTGGAGCCTCAGCTCAATGTGACCTCCTTGGAGACTCATCCAGATTCAAGCTCCCCCCACTCCCCATTCTGTCCCATCATCCTGTTTTACTTTTCATGGCTTCTCACCATCTAACACTTCTCTTTGTTTTGTTTGTGGTCTGCATTTCCTCCTGCAGACAGCAAATGCCAAGAAAGCAGGGACTTTCAGTTTTGTCTTCAGTCTTCATGGCTGATCCCCCAGTGCCTAGAACTATGCCTGGTACAGGATGGGCACAGAAAGACTTGCTGAGAAAACAAGTAATGAGACCAATAAAGAGAAGTCAAGCCTCTTTCTCAAGCTGAGATTAAACAGAGCTACAGTTCTTGCCCCTATCCTTGATTTTTGAGAGGGAATACCTCTTTTCCTCCTGGTTTTCACAAGGGAAGATTTTTTTTTCACGAACACCCCCTTTCTCATCCCAGCAGAGGGGAAGAGAGTTACTTGGGTTGAGGGTGAAAGTTATTCTCTCACTTTTCTAGGTTGAGATAATCTATCAGAAGCCTCAGAAAAAAAGACCTTCTTTCTATAACTGAACCAGTGGGAAGCTGTGGCTGAGGGGCTCATTTGGGCTCTCATACTGAGTTCTACCTTCAAGCTAGCCTCTATCAGTAATAAAGTGCTCCACCTGCTGACTCATGTTTTATCGGTTGGTTCGTAAATCAGGCAGAGGGTGGTATTTACCAGGCACCCTCAAAGATCTTAGCAATGAATACTTATTATTATCTCAGTCCATTATATTGTTTCTACCAAATTAAAAGGTTGCCACTCATAAAATGGGCACCTGACCATTTATTCCTTAGTTGAAAGGGTGTTGAAGTCATCTATTAGCAAAGTTTGGGATTCACTGTTGCCATTGCAAATGGTCAAGGATGCTATTACAATATCATCTACAACAGATACTAGAGGAATACTGTCTGTAATGAGAGGGGAGGCCAAGTCTTAAAAAGAGCAGCAGTTTTGGGCTCCTGGGTGGCTCACTCAGTTAAGTGTCCCACTCTTGATTTCAGCTCACGTCATGATCTCAGGGTCATGAGATCGAGCCCTGCTTTGGGCTCCATTCCGGGTGTGAAGCCTGCTTGGGATTCTCTCTCTCCCTCTCCCTCTGCCCCTCTCACCCCCCGCCCCTGGCGCTCTCTCTCTCTCTCTAAAAAAAAAAAAAAAAAAAGGAGCAACAGCTTATTTCAGATGCTAAGTTTCCTCTGTGTGCATGTTTGTATGAGCACTCCCATGCTTGTGCTTACACATGCACAAAAGTGAAATAGCTTTGTAGGCTCTTATAGTGGACAATTGTAAAATACTTGTGGACTAACTAATCTGAAAATGTGCATGACCCATACAGAGAAAATGGTGATAATATGTATATATAAGAAAAGATCATGTCTTTATGAGAGAGATTGAATATTTTTAAATTATTTCTTTTTTTTTCTAGTAGAAATTTCCTTAAAAAGAAAATGACCTAAAGTTTATTTGGATATATAAACAAGAAAAAAGCAGGTAAGAAGATATTGAAAAGGTAAAATAATTCAGGAGACTTACATGACCTAGTATTAAAATATAGTACAACTTTAGTTAAACAATGTGGTATTGTCAAGAATCATGAGGCTAAAAACAAACTACATTACATAAGAACTTAATAGCTGGTAAAGAAACATACATTAATAGAGAAATAATAAAGTATTCAACAAATAGTATTGAGAAAATTGAATCATCAGATAAAAAAAACCTACCTAGAACTTTACTTCATGTAAAAAAAAAAAAAAAAAAAAAAGCTTCTAAATGGATTAAAAACATGTAAAAATAAGGTCATGAAGTTTGCATACAAGTGTGTCTGTTGGGATGAGAAAAACTTTCTAAGCAAAAGCAATTGTATGGATCAAAAGTAAAAATGGATTCACTTCACTACATAAAGAATTAAAATGCCTATATGTCAAAAATATCATTAATAAATAAATGGCAGAAAAGCCTGAAAAAAATATTTGTACTCTCTCTGAAAGACAATATATTAGTATTCTTAACATACAAAAAATTTTCCCAAATCAACTAGAAATACTCCCAAACCTACAAACACACACACACACACACACACACACACACACACACACACACCCTTTAACATAGGCAATTGTGAAGAGAAGGAAACTGAGGCCCAGAAAAGCTAATTAACTTGCACAGGTTACACAGTTAATAAGTGGCAGACTCCAGGCAGATTCAGACGCAGACTGGTTCCAGAATCCATGCCATGCTATGCCATATTCATAGACAAAAATAGGCAGGGCAACAGCAAAATGCCAATGGTGTTTCTCTCTGACTTGCAGACCTGTGGGTATTAACTTCCTTGGACAAGTTAGAGGTGGGTCTCTGCCCACAAGAGATCATGTGCTGGCATCTACGCTCTTACAGACAAGGACATTCTGTGGTAAATCCAAGACCAAGCTAAGGATCCCAGGCCCAGGTCAATATAGCCCTAGTTTGGACAACTGCCCAAATACAGGGACCCTGTGGACACCACAAAGGCCCCACTGAAGCCCCATCTCCTTTTGACTTATGCTCTGAATCTCTGTCTTTCCTAGAGCAATTCATTCATATGAGATATTCCGCTAAGAAACAGATCTCTTAACCCATTATTTCTGCAAGGGTGGAGAGACTCCAAATGTCATATTTTTCTTGGGAGGTGAGACTGTTTTGGAACTGTTATGTTGGTATATTTAACTTCATTTTCTTTCCTTCTCCCCCACCTCCCCTACACCCCCAACTACTATGTAGATCTGGAGAGTCCCTCTTCCCTAAGCAAGCTATATCCTAGCATATGAAGTAAAGCAGATGTTCACCTTTTATCATCTCTTTCTCCACCATTTCCCCAGGAATTAAAGAAAATGCTAATTTTTGTTTCATTTACTACAAGCTTCCATGAAATTAGTATCCCAGCCCCTGTATAGATGCTCTGTTTTATTCTATACTTGGGCTCCTCATTCCACATATGAATTACCCAAATTCATCTCATAATAGGCTGCAAATGTCAGTTTTTTTTTTCTTCTGACTTTGTTCCCTGTTGAGTCTGCAACATCCCACACCAAGAAAAGCAAATATCAGGAGTATTTTGGGGAGCTATGGCCAGATGACTTCATGATTACTCAGACTACTCCAAGCTGTCCCAAAGTCATGACTTGCTTGAATATGTTTGTTCCATATTCTAAACTTGACCTCTCTCAATGTCTTTCTGCACTTCTGTTGCACAAAACACCATCTCCTCCCCAGAAGAAGCATTCTCTAACTATGACCAAGTCTCTCCAGCATGGGTTGTTTTCACAAAATAGGCCTTCAACACCTACCTGTTGATTCCCCTGGGGGCCAGGCCACCATCCGTGTTACTGGGTGGTCTTAAAAGTTCTCAAAACCCCACCTCACTGCTTCTCCAATTTTTGCTCCCAGATCCTGGGAAAGCCCACATAGCCTTATGAGTGGATGGGATTTTAACGCAGCCACATGGCAACACCAAAGTGACTAATTGGAACTTTGTGGATAAGAGCCACCTCCCTTCAGTAGGCACTCAACACTTCCCCATTCCCCCTCCCCATCTTCTTTTGTTTACTGTTTCATTATATGTGCAGATGTTCGGTGTTGCCCTCACCCTGAGAATGGAAGTCCTGTAAGAGCAAAAATGGTTTGATTAATTTTTAATCTCCCTTATGCTGTTTTCACCAGGATCTGTCACAAGATCCTATTCAGAGCAAGCATTCTGCACACCTTTTATTGCCCTTGTTTGTTTGCTTTAAAGAGTACCTAGATATTTCACGACACAAGAGAGTGTTCATGACATCTTCAAGTTTCTTCCATATTTTGATACTAAAGACAACTGACTTGGAGGATGTGGTGGTAGAGAGGGAGGTAGCACCTGGCAAGCCCAGGAGTTTGTCCTCTGATCCTTTGTAATTACTTTACCCCAGGAATATGACACTTTTCCCCCCCCATGCTGTACTAGGCCCCCATTTTGGCCACTGCTTTAGCATACAGCACTCTTCCCTTTACCTGGGAAATCATCTCTGCCCTCCCCAACTTTGTCCTCTTGACAATCTGACACTTCTTCCTCAGTGTTCATTCAAGGATTTCCTTCTCTGGAGAGACTTTTCTGTCTCTGTGCCTACAGTAAGGTCCCTCTGCTCTGGACTCCCATATTGCTTTATAGAAATCCCCCAATATATCCTGTATCCGTTAGCTTTTTACTTGGCTGCATAAATAGAAAACTCTATAATAACAGTGGCTTAAACAAGATAGAAACTTATTTCTCATGTTAAAAATAAAACAAAACAAATGAGGAGTAAGCAGTCCAGGGTTGGATAAAGCTGCTTCGTGGTATCATCAGAGACCCAGACTATCTCTCTACCACTCTAGTACTTGACTTCCGTGTTCAAATTCACTTTGTGTTTCAAGATAGCTGCTGGAGTTTCAGGCCAGAAAAAGGAGTAAAGGTAACTATGAAAAAAAAGCAGTCCTTCCTGCTAAGTTGGCTTCCTTTAAGCAATCCTCTTGGAAAATCCATGTGTCTCCATTTACATCTCCCCAGACCATACCCAGCAGCAGAGCAAGTTGGGAAATAGACCTGGTTGTTCTTGGTGATCATGTGCTCAGATATAAACTGGGATTAATTTCTAAGGAAAAATAGGAAAGCAGATGTTGAGTAGGTAACTGTAGCCTCTGATACTCACCCCATATTATGAACTATAATTACTTGTTTCTGTATCTGTCCTCCCTCTGCATTATAAGCTTCTTGAGGTCCCGGATTTATTTTATTATCTCTAAGTCCACAGTACCCCATACAGTGGCCAGCATAAAAATTGGAACTTGCCTGTTTCATTCATCACGTCATCAGAACAGATATACAGGAATGAAAATATACACAATGAAAGAGGTACATCATGTACCTCTGATGTAAAAGTATGGCTTAATTATACAAAACCAATTCAATTCCACAAGCATTTATTAAGTACAGTCTATTTTTGAGACTGGAAGAAAATAAGATCTGGCTTTAAGCAAAAGGCTCTGCACATACCTTATAAAGATTTCATAGAAGTAGCAGAAATTTAATCAAGCCAAGGTGCTGTTAGAGAATCCAAACCAACATGAAAACTCTAGGAAGAACTTTACCTTGCCAGTATCTGAGAACCAATGACAAGTTGCCTCTTTTCTCTCCATTCTCTGAAAGAGGAGGGAAAAGCTAAATGATTTACGTGCCACTGACATATTTAGAAAAAAAACCCAAAATATTCTAGCTTTAAGTCCATAAATTAGTCACCATCAAATTGCCAACCACATTGTCAGTTCATAGCAAGTTTCAATCAATAGGTTCTTATTGATCAGTGAATGTCTTTCATCGGACATCTCCTGGTTTTTGGTTTCCACTTAAACTTCACCACTGGTGAGTCAGAAACCTAACTCAGTCTGGTGACTGGATTTATAACTGTCAACCAGAAAACATCTCTACTGGTTAAATAGGAGCTTTCTAAGAAAATGCAAGGGCAGCACAAATTGATTAATAAGCACCAATCAACCCAGTTTGGTGGGAACCTCCTACAAACCTAACCAAATCTAAATTCTACAAATTATCTTGATGACTCATTTTACAGGAAAATGTGTTGTAGTCCCAGAGCTCTCTGAGAACCTAAATACTCTCAGAATTCTCCTGAAACAATTTCCCTTTTGTAAAGACTGACTCAGTTAAAAGTAACTGCAAAAATATTATTAAATTGTTTGACAAGTTATTCTACGTTGACACTATGAAAATTCTACTTTGTAAGATGTTTTCACTATTTGAATAATTTTTTAAGAGTGTTAATGGTTTTGAAAATGTACCATGCAAAAAAATAAGGACAGGCTTTTTCAAAATTTTTGTTACCAAATGTGAGACCCCGTGAAATGGAACCTAATATGACTCTTGTTTAAAATGTCCATATTTATTATATATTTTATCCTGGAAACAAGACCTAATCCAGAGACATTTTGGGCTCATCAGATATGTAAATTGTTTTTCAAACCCTGGGGTTACCACAAAACCAATAAATTGCTTTTAGCGAACCAAGCACTTTCTTCCTTTGATTTCAAAAGCCAGTTGTGTTTTTTTTTTGTTTGTTTGTTTGTTTTTAAGAAAATCTAATTCAGATGTTACTGATTCACTTGCACTTAAATAATTAAAATGCTATTTTGTAAAAACTGATGGGTGTTCAAGAAAGCTCTTGTGTCTCTTATCTAAGCCTCCTTAAGTCTGTTTTCTGAAAAATAGGAAGTCTTGCTTTGCCAAGAGTAAAACAACTGTAATGGCACATTTGGGTTGAAAGTCTGATTTCAGTGCAAATCCAAAGCTATCTTTTGAGAGGAGTGAATCATGCTGAGGCATCTCCTCTGTCCTTTCCATCTCCAAAGACTTTGCTATAAACCTGCTTCTAAGTCCAGGTAAATTCCCAACTCAAGATGCTGAGAGGAGAGAGGCAAAGACCCACAGGCCTTTATTATGAACACATATGGAAGCTTCTGAGGCTTGTAATATTTCTCTCTAAAGACAATCTTGTGGGGTACCTGGCTGGCTCAGTCAGTGGAGCATGCAGCTGTTGATTTTGGGGTCATGAATTCTAGCCCCATGTTGGGTATAAAGATTGCCTAAAAATAAAATCTTAAAAACAATCTTGCTCTAGTTGATTTCTAAGCATCAGTAAGATCATTTTTCAAGCCTCGATCTACTAAATTATGGAAATGCACATGCATATTCCCAGGTATCTACAGTTCTATCAGGATTTACTTTTTGGGGGATGTGGGGGGGGAGGAAGGGATTACTTCCATCAAAATCTTCTGTAAAGTAATATAAGGATATTCTGGATCATCTGGAAGACAATATTGGAGCAAATAACTGTTGTACACACATACTTTTGTTTGGGATCTCTTTCTGATTACACCAATTAACTCTATTTCAACCACTGCTTATTAATGACTAAAGCACTGACCACGTCTTTTGCCCTCCACCTTCTAATCCCACACTCTCATTGTGAGGATTCACTGGAATAAACATGTAATGAGAACCTAATCCACTAGAAGCACTCCATAAAAAGTAGGTAATATTACTTTGCAGACTTTCATACGGCACATGAATGCTCAACAGAGTACAGTTGTTACCACTTTTTAATGTGAACCCATTAAAAATAGTCTGTATCAAGTTATTGCAGTAAAGTGCAACATAATAAGCCCAGATCAATATCTGTTTCCTGTGCTGCATTAGCAGGTAGTAAGAATGCCTCCCCTTGATCTTTTGACTATGGAATTCAGAAGGTATCCTGTGGCCCTTAGCAAATTCTCACCTCCATCCAGACATACAGCTGGTTTAAGGGAAATCCAAACCTCCAGCTGCTGGAAAAGAACATTCTTGATGTTCATGTGGAAGGGGTGTCACAACACATGTGCCATAATCCCCATACTTCATGTTAATGAAAGCTTTCTTAAATTTCAGAAGTTGATAATGTGAGTTTTCCAGTCTTCAAGGAAAAAAATAATCCTCCATCCCTGTGAAAAAGCCCCTTTCTGGCTTTAGCTGAACACCTCAGCTTCAAAAAAGTCTGGGGATTTTGTCATTAGTATACTGTGAGAGCACCATTGACAGAGGGCAACTGGACACAGACAAGAAAAAGCCATTAATTAGGATTCCACTAGTTAATGTAATTGCACAAATATGTAATTTGCACCTACTGTGTCAGTCACTGTGCTCAGTGCCATGAGAGACAGAAAACAGTAAGACCCAATTCGGTACCTGTCTTCAAGTTTAATGGGCTTGGGGAAAAAAGCAGATTACATAGGAATACAAATAATAATGCAAAGAAGAATATGAAAAAGATTATGAGTGATACATGAAACAGTTCAAGGTAGCATAAAAAATGGAGGCATATGGGAGAGATGACATTTAAAATGTGTTTAGAAATAGTAATATTTAACAGGTAACTGTGAAGGATAACACCATAAGTGACAAATCTGTTTACACCAGTTTCCTCATCAAGGATTCAGGAAGAATCTTTGTCTCCCTATATCTCAGTGCCTGGAGCATAATAAACACTGATTAAGTTGAAGTAAGTAATGAAGTAATTAATAGAGTGTTTAAACTTAATTGATATTTGGAAGATGACAATAAAAGTTGAGTTGTTGAATGAGTCAATGAGTATAACACTCCAAATTAAGTAATTTTGGAGTAAGATCATACCATCTACCCTCCTCATTCACCAGATAGGAAAACTGAAGTCCAGAGAGCTGATTGATGGGATTGACCTAGATCACAGGACTAGGCAGTAGCAGAGTCCAGACTGGAACCCATGTGTTTTGAATGTCAGTGATTTTTCTACTCTTTCCAGCAAGCATGGTTATTTATTATTTGAATTCAAATGCATTTCTGTTACATAATCTCTAAGCAGATTTAATGATTCTCTCTGGCAAAATGGAACTTACCTGTGTCAATCCCTTTATGCCCACAGTTTAAGCCAAGTTGCTTTCTTCCCATTACCACGGCAACAACAACTACTCCTTACAGAAAGCCAGATCCAGTCAAGAAGACTTCATAACTGGTTGTGGGTCCTGCCGGGTAAGGCCTGACTGAGGGAAGCTGGCACTCAGTTCCAGGGCATTGCCCCACCCCCAACAGAACCACAGCAGCAAGAGCACAGAGATGGAGTAATGGGGGAGCAGAGACCAAGCTCGGGGGTCACTGAAAGGACTGTTTTGTTTTATTGTGTTTTGTTTCATTTTTTACAAGTGATAACCACATTTCAAAACAAGAATAGAACTTCTGGTAGATTTCCTCAAAGGCAACTACTGAGAGATATGCCAAAGCCATTGCCCCAGGGGTTGGTTTAGATAAACAAGGGCACAGGGAAGCTGTGTACTCTAAACTTTTCCCTCTGGCCTATGCAAGTGTTTTAGCTGCCAATTAAGTAGACATGTCTTCTGCTTCCAAAAATATAAAGTGATTATACTTTTGCTACCCAAATCTTGCTACCCCTGGCCGCTCCACAGACCATCACAAAGAGATGATGAAGGACGCACTTTGTGGTGTTGTTTTTGGAAAACTCTTGTTCAAAAAACTCTTGAGGGTATGCTGTCATGAAGGGGCTGGCTGCTGTGGCCTGGCTGTGGCCACCTAATGGAGCCCCTGGAAGTGGCTCTCCCACCAGGGACACATGGCTTCCATTAGTCAGGAGCTCACTGGTTTTGTGACCTGGAGTTCTCTCTCATTGTTGTATGTATCTGATGCTTCTCTAGGCTGGACATGAAGGTAAGAAAGAAAAATTGGAAAATTGGTTAACTATTAAAGAGAAAGAACATCCTAAGTTACTATCATAAAGGACTTAGAAATGTCATCTTTCTTCTGAAAGCATAGTAAATATAGGGAGATCTGCAATCCCATTTCATACCATTCTTCTTCAAGACTCACGGAAGTCCACAGCCTCCCTTCTACTCAGGGTGACCAGGTCATCCCAGTTTACCTGGGACTTCCCTGGTTTTAGTACTGGAAGTCCCTCACAGGCTCACATACTGGTAATGTCCATGTGCTGGTGATAAACACAGAAAGAATGGAATGGAAAAAAGAGGAATATTAGGTCACCCTCTACTCCTGCAGGCCTCATTCAAAATTCTTCAAGGTGGGGGTATAGCTCAGTGGTAGAGCATTTGACTGCAAAATTCTTCAAGGAATGAAGAATATCTTCTTCAAGATTGTGCAGGTTAGAGAATAATATCAGGGGTCCTAGTTAATAATCTATTTTGAAAGATTTTGAGAATCTTGCACTTGACATGACTTGTGCAATAAATTCTTAAATATTCGATTCTTCACGTTTCATCACTACTTTCACATTTCCAAAGTTAATTTTCTTCTGAACTAGTGATACCAGTGAAATGCTACCTAGTCCAACATCCATTATCTGGTAAAAAATTTATTTTGTACTTGGAATGAACAGATTATGTTCTGTGCAGAAGCTTGTCTGTGGGCTCACAACTCTATGTCCCATATGGCTCAGTGCGAGAAATAGAAAACATTCAATAAATGTCTATTGAAAGAATGAATGAGTGAATAAATTAATGTACCAACAAAATGCTTTTGATGTCCTTAAGGAACACATATTTGTGAGAAGTCTTGAGGAAACAGTGGCATATGCAATATGGAGTCTATTTTTTTAAACAAAGCACATTTTTAAAGGATATGTTATAAGTGCTAGAAGCCCACACAAAGCAATTTACACATGTAATACAATCCCTATCATAATACCACCAGCGTTTTTTACGGAACTGGACCAAACAATCCTAAAATTTGTATGGAACCAGAAAAGACCCCAAATAGCCAAAGTAATATTGAAAAAAAAAAAAAAAGCAGGAGGCATCACAATTCCGGACTTCAAGCTGAATTACAAAGCCATAGTCATCATGACAGTATGTACTGGCACAAAAACAGACACATGGATCAATGGAACAGAATAGAGAACCCAGAAATGGACTCTCAACTCTGTGGTCAACTAATCTTTGACAAAGCAAGAAAGACTATCCAATGGAAAAAAGACAGTCTCTTCAACAAATGGTGTTGGGAAAATTGGACAGCCACATGCAGAAGAATGAAACTGAAACATTTTCTTACACCATACACAAAAATAAATTCAAAATGGATGAAAGACAGCATGTGAGACAGGAATATGAGACGAGAATCTATCAAAATGTGAGACACATTGGTCACGATTTATACCCAACTAATGAGAACTAGGGCCTTATGAGCCTCCATACTGGTCATCTGCCAGGTGAGATCTAGGGTACTCTCACAGATCCTATTTGCTAGATTGCTGGCATGAATCTACCTGGAAAAGAAGCAACTGCTTTAGATTCTATTCATCTTTGTTGGTAGGTATTTATTTAGCTATTACCTAATTATATTTCTGGGCACTCGTACAGTTAAAGTAAATCGAACAAGCCAGGTTCTTCTCTTTTCTATTCAATGCAACTGCTTTCTAGGGATCTAAAATGTTGCCATCAAGAATGATTCTGCTAATCATGAATCAAAAATATATTTTGCAGATGTTCATTGCAACATTATTTAACACCAGTCAGGAAAAATAGAATGGAAACAACCTAACTATTCAACAATATAGAATTGGTTAGACCTCATCATGGAGTCATTAAAGAAAATACCGTTGTAGAAGAATATTCAGTGCATAAGAGTTGTTCAAGATATATCAAGTGAAACGAAGCAAATTTTACGAAACTGCATTTTTTAATATTACCAATTTGAGGCAGAACATATAGAGTAAAAGCATTATTTAGAAAATATAAAGTAAAAAAGCATTAGAAATAATATTAACACCAAAAGGTTAACAGCAAATATCTTCTAGAATTATTGGTGATTTTAAAAACTTTTCTTACTTTTGCTTCCCTTTCTTTTCTAAAATGAGTATGTATTACTTTTGTTATAAGAAGAAAGCTCTTTGGGGTGCCAGGTGGTTCAGTGGGCTAAGTGTCTGACTCTTGATCTCAGCTCAGGTCTTGATCTCAGGGTCATGATTTCAAGCCCCACGTTGGGCTCCACACTGGGCATGGAGCCTACTTGAAACAAACAAACAAACCCTTTTAATAAGAAAACAATTCAAGAAAGAAAAACTAAATTCAGTATGGTTTACAAAGAGGCAGAATACAATCCCATTCTTCAAAGGAATCAGATACCCACTGAGAGTCATGATTCTTCCAAAACAGATTGGTGAGAGGATCATGAAGTAGGAGAGATGGGTATATTAACAGATTGGCAAGCATATGATATGATTCTGACACCAAGTATTCATGATTTTCCAATGAGGAAACAGAAGTTGAGAGAGATTAAGAGACTTGCCCAAAGTCACAGGAAGGAGCCTAGGGTCAAACCCAAATCTACCTGACTCCAAGTTTACTCTCTTTCCACTTGCAAACACAATGGTTTGAAAAAAGGGTATCTGGGGTCAGCCTGCCTGGATTCAAAACTCCACACTGCCATTTATGAGCCACTTGACTTTAGGTACATTTTTAACCACCACGCCTCAGGATTTCACATAAAGTTATCGTGAGGTTTAAAGGAATTAACATGTGCGGAGTACTTAGAGCAATGCCTAACACAAAGCAAATACTGCATAAATGTTAGCTAATTTTACTACTGTATAGGTAACCTGTGCCCTAGTCAGTGCTAACTGGTCTAGAAGGGGACATTTGACTCTAGGTAGTTCAGTGACTACACTTCCTATATTCAGGAATCAGGAAGGTTGGGTTGATTGGGAGCTTCTCACAGATTCTATCTTCCTTAGATCCTAGACACACATCTTAAAAGTTTCCATAGTCCATGATCAGACCATTGCCTGGCAAACCCACTGGGTCTGTGGGTTCAAGTCCCCTTGCCACTGCTGATCTATGAAATATGAGTCAGATCTATCCATGTGAATTCCAAACACATTTTCCAAGAAGCCAAGAGGGAAACTGCCATAGATACATAGAGCCTGTTGGATCAGTTGATTTTATTCTACCTCTCATCTAATCCAGGACAAGTCTGCAGAGCCCACCCCTGGCTGATGGAAGCTGGCTTTCCCTTCACATCTGAAGCCAAATGGACATTTGCTTCAGGGCACAGGAGAAGGATTGGTATCTCAAAGACCCCAGGTATATCCCAGAGCAGGTTTTCCCCAAGCCAGTTCCCTGGAACAACATTTCTGAGACATGTCATATCTGTTGTATGAAAAAAAAAAAAATGCTCTGTGGCCAAATAAATTCGGAAAACATTGCACTAAACAAGATTATAGAGTTTCTGAGGATCATTAACATGCTAATACAGAGTGTGAATCTCTAAGGGGGATATGATATGCAATGTTTCATCACTATATACCCTTTGCTCACATATTCAAGGACCTATATGTCATGGAACATTTTGGGAAATGCTACTCTGGCTCTGTAACCACAGGTCCTCATTGAAGGGCAAAATTGACAAATTTCTTGGCTATGCAAGAATCTTGGTTTGGAGGATGGTTAATTAAAGGAAGAGAAGGCAAATCCTTGACCAAAAGGATGGATAACAGAACAAAGAAATTTGAGCAGAGGCAAAAATGAAGATGGAAGCAAAGTCAGACATTCTGAACAGAAGGTGAAAAGAGGATGGGAAGGTATAATAATTTTCTATGGCTGCTGTAGCAAATTATCACAAACTTAGTGGCTTAAAACAACACAAATATATTCTCTTACAACTCTGGAGGTCAGAAGTCTGTCCAAAAAGAGTTTTAAGGGGCTAAAGTGAAAGTTTCACTAGGGCTATTTCCTTCTGGAGACTCTAGGGAGAATTTATTCATTGCCTCTTCCACTTTCTAGAAATGGCCATGGTTTATGGCCCCATCACTCCAATCTCTGCTTCTACAGCTACATTGCCTTCTTTTGTCTCTTACCTTCCTGCCTTCCTTTTAGAAGGACCCGTGATTATGATGGACCACCTGGATAATCTAGCAAAATATTCCCCTTTACAATATGTACCTGTTTTGAGACATTCAAGTCAATTCAGATGGCAAAGTAGAATTCAATCACTAATGAAATGTTTAAAAAATATATATTAAACAAAAAAATGTTTTTACAAGATAAAAAATAATCTTCTGCAATGCAATAAATTGCAGAGCACCAAAATTTTAACTCTTTAGATGACTTCAGTTTTTGGTTTCAAACTCTAGAGACAATCAAAAAGAAAAATCGTTGGCAGAATTTCTAACTGTTTTTATGTTTTTCTTTCTTGCTTCAATTACTTGTTACACTGTTTAAAGAACATGATGAAAGTGCTCTTGCATGACCTGTGGCCTTCAGATGGTCAGAAAGTTTATTCCAGGATGGAAATTCACTATAGCAGGTTGCACAGCTGATAAGAACATCACTCACTGTCTGTGGTTCAGCAGGTATTTTGACAGATTTTTTTCATGTCTTTGGCTTTCTTTCCTTTGGGTTTAGGAGCATTCTTAGCTTCACTTTTTGGATCATCACAGAGTTTGACAGTCTCAGTGACACTGATACTTTCTTGGGGACTCCCATCCAATTCTTTGGCTCGGTCTTGATTTAAGTTGTTATCTTCTGATTCAACATTTACTTCTTCTCCAGTTTCATTTTCATCCTCCATCCTCAGAGGCGGCCATTTCTACCAGGTCCCTGTGCCACTTCCTGACTGGGGTCCTCGCTTCTTGGCCATGAAGCGGATGATTACCGAGCGCCAGGAGAAGCACCGGCAGATGCTGATGCTGGAGAAGTTGTCACATGAGCTGCTGGAGGCTTTTCACAACAAGGGCCCTGTGATCAAGAAGAAGCATGACATGCACAAGATGGCCAAGGCCAACCATGCCCTGGCTCACTACCGCTGGTGGTAGAGGGAGGCTGAAAGCTCTCTGTTGCAAGATAGTGGGAGCCACTACCACAGCGAAAAACCCGTGTGGGTTAAGTAGTTCCTTACTAAGGGAGGGAGCAATGTATTTATTGCTTGTTAGTTCTTTCTTTGGGAGTTAGAACTTGCTTTTCCTGTCCCATCTCCTTATAAAGAGGGAACGTATCAATTTGGATTTCCCCTAGGAACTTAAGATCCATCCAGCCTCTCTTCCTCAATTCGGGGTAGAACTGTGGTGGAGGATATGAAAGGAAGCAGTTTTAACATTAGAAAAGGTTTATTAGAAAATTCTCACCCTGAACTGGTGTCGCATCTGAGGTGGTACTGCCATTTACTAAAATCTTTTGGAAATAAAAAAAAAACAAAAACCTGCAAAGCAGTTTCTGCCAAGTAAAGTAACAGATTCAGAGGTTCATAGGTTCTGGGGACTATTCTGGATATATTTGGGAGGCCACTATTCAGCCTACTACAAAAAGGGAGAGGCTAGAAGTGGGAAGGGAGGTAGGGAAAGGATCAATCGGTACATCATGGTAAGTTGAGATGGCTTAGTCTCCTCACCAGCAACAGCCAAGATTTCTCCCTGCCACTTTTACTGGCTAGCCACTCCCCCATTATAACAGGATGGGTTAATGCTCCCCACAGGTACATTTCAGTACAGAATGCAAATCAACCCCTCCATGTGTTACTGGCGGGTCCAAAAGCTTCATCAAAATTGCAGAAGACAACTAAATTTTCTTTCTAATCTGAGTATTAGAAAGAAAACTACAACATAGACATGTGTAGGAAAGAGGAGAGTTAAGTCAGGGGTTTAAAATCTGAGTTGCTCTTTCTCTTATTCACCAGTTTATTATACCTATATTTATGCATAGAACTTTATAAAGACTTTATTTATTTATTTATTTATTTATTTATTTATTTATTTATTTATATTTCAGAGAGAGAGAGCGCACAATCAGGGGGAGCAGCAGGCAGAGGGAGAAGCAGGCTCTCCGCTTAACAAGGAGCCCAATGCGGCACTCGATCCCAGGACCCTGGGATCATGACCTGAGCTGAAGGCAGATGCTTAACCGACTGAGCCACCCAGGCGTCTCTATGCCTAGAATTTTAAAGCAAATATTTCATTCTGTTAAGTATAAACCCCGCAGAAGAAGACAACATACCTGTACACACAAATTATATAGTGGGATTGAACCACTGGTGTGTTGAATGATATGGACAAAATTATCCAGAGTTATTTTATATCTTAGACAAATCTTTGAAGGCACAGGGCACCCAAAGTCTGCTGGTGTAAGAGCTTTGTCCATGTCCTGCCAGAAAACTCAAGGATGCACTGAATCAGCCAGCCAGTTGGCAGTAGGCAGAGGGTAACCAGCAGTTACCCTCTACTATCTCCGATTACTTAAGCAAGAATGGACAACATCTTGATTGGACGAACACTATCCTCATTCTCACAAAGTTACATCCTTGCCCAGAAAGGAAGGGATGCTCCAGGTCTTGTTTATAAAGATCTCCACACAGAACATAAGGTATGGAGATAAACATAAGGCACACATACATGTGACAGCATTGTTTTCCCTCAAATTATGTTTATGATCTCTTAAAAATCCAATCCCTGCAGTTAATATAAGTGTCAATGTGAGAAGAGCTAAGCTGTCAATTTTCACTTTGCCAATTTCCCAAGGAGAAACAAAGAATTTTTTTCATGTGTGCAAGAATGCCCAACTTTAGTCAAGACTGGAATTTCAATGTTTTTATTTTTATAGCAGCAGTGTTTTGCCCATGCGGGGTGGGGGGGTGAAATAAAGAAACTGGGAAAAGAGAGACAGTTTGCCATTGACTAAGAGACAGGACTGGGAGTGAGGGGTAGAAATCACAACAAATTTTCAATTTTTATCCTGAGGGATTTGGTCAGTTATTGGGTCAAACCCATATAAAGATGTCAAATAATGCTGATATAGGGACCTTGAAAAATCACCTTTTGTTTTTGTGGGAAAAAAGGAGAGAGGAAATTGAGGTGAAACTGCAAAAGTTTCATTTTTTCATGAAACCAGCAAAAGAGAAGGTCCTCTTCAGCCGCCAGTGCAAATGTTTTTGCAAAGTCCAACTGCCAAGTGTCCTTTGATGCCTGCCAGTTTTCATAATTGAAAGATACCTTTTTAAATGAACTTGCTGGTTTTCTATTGGATGAGAGGAGCCTTCCCACATGGGGATGGTTCTCTTCCTTCAAGGACTTCACTGAGGCTCTGTGATGCTGGAAGGCACATCACCACAAGAACATAATACTCAGTGGCACTATTTTGGACCAAACTGATGGGTTAAGACTTTATTCTACAAATGATATGATGAAATGCAAATCAGTAATCTCTGAGCAGTGCCAGACAATCAGTTTCCACAGGAGAATCTTATTGGTCTGCTACTAATAAAAACAAATCTCATCTTCTTATTGAAAAACTTTGCAGAAAACCTGAACTGGGAGAATAACCAAATAAATAGAGTGAAGGCGAACACTAATGTCTAGAAGAAAACTACTATTTTTGTAGAGGGAAAGTCTGCATAAAGACACCAAAAGCGTGTTTTCATTGCACTCCATCAAGACATTTAATAAAACTGCCATTCCTAACACACTACTAGCTACTTTAGAATTGTTTTCACAGTTACTCAGCAGGAAACTAACATTTGAACACACCAATCTTTTGAGTTGCAAATTCAATTTTAAACTTTTTATTTAAAAGACCTCAAGAATATCTATCACTCCAGGCAGAGGGATGATAATAACATTAAGCTTTATGAATTATTACTTTCCGATCAAGGGTGACAGACTTGCTTATATGAACAGGGTGAGACTTTTCATAAGCAGCAGAGTTCCATCCAAGTTCTCCCTGATTCTATTTGCCAAAGAAAGGAAAAGGATATTACATTTTAAAATAAAACTCCTCCAAATAAAATCCTACCAAAGCTTAATGTCTGAGCAATCTTGTGGTGCCTTTATGTTGTAAATGCCGAGGTTTTATATTACTTATATAAGCTTTAGTCTCCAATAGAGCTGGCAAACAAACCCCCAGAACACTGAAACAGCTGTAGTACTGTATCTGAGTCATTTGGGCCAAAACAGGCACGGTGACCTGAAACAGAAGTGTTCTCTCAGCTCACTGCAACTCTGTGCTTTTCATTTCCACGTCCAGACAAAGAACTAGTAATGGCTTCTAATCTCATGAAAACTCAGTGAGGCATACATGTTGGATATTAAGGCTGATACTTGCTAATATTTTTAAAGGGTCACTTTGAAGGAAAACTTCATGTTCTTGGAACTAAATCCAATTCCTTAGAGCCTTTGACCATATTATCATTACAAAGAATGAATCTCCCACATACCCAAACAGTCATTCCCAGCCAACAAGACATGTATTTTAAATAAGAAAACCAAACAAGGATGTCTACAAATCCTCTACATTAAACTGCATTAGTCCACGCTCCCATTAATTTGGTCAGTTACAGGACGGGCCTGAAGTTTGCTAAGTAAATCAAGGATGTAAAGAAGTATAATTTAAATAGCTTAAGACAAATTGTTTCTTAAAGTCCTTTTAAAATAATCTAGAAGTATTTCTTCAACTATAAATAACTGACATGCTAATTATAAATAATGCTTTAAGAGTGACATGATAATTATAAATAATACTCATCCATAGGTCTTCCAAGACCCCCTAGGAGGCAAGTGTTCTCTTTCCTTACATAGTTTAAGTTACTCAGTGTCTGAGAAGGTGGTAAACCCTTTAGCTTTAAATACAGTTTGTTAAATCATATGTCTCACAAATTCAGGTTGCTTTGCCCCCATTAGTCTGAAATAATACATTTTTACTTCAATTCCTTAGTGCACCTTTGTTCCTAGACCATGAGCTCACTGAAGGATGTTAGGCAAGTTACTTAACCTCTCTGAGCCTCAGTTTATTCCTCCAGAGAAATAATAGTATCTATTTGATCAATGGGGGTCTATAAAATGTTTAGAGTGTACATGGAACAAAGTAGGCACTCCGTAAATAACAGCTATTATTTATATCAGATTATTTATATCAGTCATAGAGATAGACTATGGAAGGTTCAGTTGCCATTTTAAGATACCAATTTAAAATTTCTCGGATTTGGGGGCCAAAAACCTATAACAATTAAAGTGACTTTGACAAAAGACCAAGAGGGAATCCATAAACCACTCCAAGGGAGGAAGAGAAGCTCAGGACACATTCAATAAGCAACATCACTGTAACTAGTAAAGCAGATTCTTTAAGACCAAGGAAACTGGGTAAACACAGGCTGAGTATCAGCAAGAGAAGCCACTTGAATGAGGACATCCACACACAGACTCAGACTAATTACTGAGATTACATTACATTCTACCACATCCCAGTCCACCTTCTTCTTCTCTATAAGCTAAGTGTTCTATAAATGAAGGTCAGCATATTACCTTTAATGTGATTGCTTTGAGAGGCTTGTACCCCCCTCACCTCAATTTTCTGGAAACCTCCATTTTCTTAACTCTCCAAGGCAGCTTTGCAGCCAAAAAATCTGAGAGCTTGCTGAGGACTTAATCTACAAGAATGTCAGGTTCCAGTGGCAAAGAAGGAGCTTGTAGTTGTTCTTATATGCAAAGCCATTTTTCATATGGAAACTGAAGGCTTTGGTGGTGGCATTATGAATGCGTGGCTCTGACTCAAAGGATCAGTGAGCGCACTTGACCCTTTGTATACCCATAAACACTCCCTTTCATTCCCATTCAACTCAACAAATCTTTACTGAGCTTTTTCTACCTACAAGGTACTGTACTACATTCTGTGGAGGAAAGAGGAATAAGATATGGCTTCTGTCCTCCATTTACAGGTACCATTTGTAGGCCCTGTTGCTATTTGCAGCTCCAAGTCTTAGACCTGTGGTTGCACCTCTTTTACCTAGAAAGAGAAACCCCGACACAACACAGATCTCTGCTTTATGCCTTTCCTTGCTTAGAAGGAGCTGTATTATGTGAATTTCTTTTTGTAATAAAGATATTTACCTGTCCCTTGAAGGTTTCATATCTTATAAGTGAATTCATTCAAGCCTCATTCAAACCAGAGTATTTGGTCAAAGAGGAAGTTAACTTCCACTCCATCACAACGAATGGAGGTCATCTTTGAAATATGACATAATATAATTTTCCTTTTGTAGAAGTTCCTTTCTTTCTTGGCTCTGCCACTTGCTGGGAGAGATCTTGAATGAGCTGCCTAACCCCCTGCACCTAGCTCCCTCATCTGTAGCATGGGATAGTCATAGCCCCTACCTCATAGAACTGTTGTGAGGCTTAAATGACAAAAGATAGAATCCTCATGGAACAATTCCTGGTACATAGTAAGCAACTAATAAAGGTTGGACATCATTATCATTTTTAAATTACAATAGTACTAACTGTAGTATTATCCTGTTAGTATGTCAGTAGACTCCTTAAAGGAGTATCCCAGAAGAGTGAAATAGTTCAGTATATATCACAGTATCTTCTTAGTTGCCAGAATGCCATTAAACCATCAACCATACTATGTGCCTAAGAGAGTAAAAGAACTGAACCAGAGTATGGAAACTTCAATTTTAGCCCCAGTTCTTCCATGAATTTGCTGGGTGGCTTTGGACAAGTTAATTTGTAGGACTGCCAGGTCAAATGCAGTAAAATACAGGATGCCCAATTAAATGTGAATTTCAGATAAACAACAAATTTGTAGTATAAGTATGTCTCATGCAAGTGCTAAATAGTTACTCATTATTTTTATGAAATTCAAATTGAATTGAGTATCCTGCATTTAAATTGGATTTAACCTCTCTGAACCTCAGTTTCTACATAAATCAAATTTCTGCATTTGATTAGGCCACTGTTTCCCTAACCCTGTAGAACACTCTTTCTAGGGCATGCTTTTTAATAAAAAAAAAAGAGGCCATTCTCCAATTAATTTGGGAAATATAGAAGGCTATATCTTCTTTTCAAAACTTGCAAAATAGTATATTGAAGTATAAGAAAACTCCAGCAGTAAATAAACTTGTTTAACTTTGTTTAACCATCATTTCCCTAAGGCAATTATTTACAGAATTGTTCTTTAGCACCACTTAATACCTCTAGCACACCTTTTGGGATATGACAGTCCAGGTGATACCTAAGGGTCCTTCTATCTCTAAAAGTTTATGCCAGGATCCAAGATTGAAGGCCCAGAGATCATATAGTCTAAAGTGCCCCTCCTCAAAGCAAATGTAAGCATTAACAATCTACTGAGTATAAAATGTCACCCATTCAGCCCAAGTTCCTAAGTAGAACTCAATATCTGGTCATGGTCAGAGCAGGTGGTACCATGAGCAACTTAGAGTAAAGATTTCTTTTTTAAAAAAGAAGGACTTTAAAAAATTTCCTAAAAGTTTTTCCATAAAATCAATATTGCATGACCTACTGCCTCATATACCTTCAGTAGTTCTTCTACTGAACTGCTGACAATTTTTTTAGTGTACAGTTAAATAGTGTTAAGTATATTTATATTGTTATATGACAGATCTCTAGAACTTCTTATCTTACAAAATTGAAACTCAATACCCACTAAACACTAATTCTCCTTCTCCCTCTCCCCCACCCTTCATGACCACCTTTCTACTTTTTCATTTAAATGATTTTGACTATTTTAAATATTTCATATTAGTAAAATAATACAGTATTTATCCTTTTGTGATTGGCTTATTTCACTCAGTATAATGTCCTCAGGTTTATAGATATTGTAGCATGACAGAATTTCCTTCTTTTTTAGGGCTGCATAATGTTCCATTGCATGTATATACAACATTTTCCTTACCCATCCACCATTCAGTGGACATTTGAATTGCTTCTAGCTCTTAGCTATAGTGAATAATGCTGCCATGAACACGGATGTGCAAATATCTCTTCAAGATCCTGCTTTGAATTCTTTTGTATATATACCCAGAAGTGGGATTGTTGAATCATATGGTAATTCTATTTTTAATTTTTTTGAGGAACCTCCATACTATTTTACAAAGTGGCTACACAATTTTGTATTCCCACCAAGGGTGCAGAAATGTCCCAATTTTTCCATATCCTTGTCAACACTTGTTATTTTCTGTTCTGGCCATCCTACCAGGTATGAAGTAATATCTCATTGTGGTGTTGATTTGTATTTCTTTTACGGTTAGTGATGTTGAGTATCTTTTTGTATACTTGTTGGCTAAGAGTCAAAATCTTTTCTACTCCATCAATTCAGCTCCAGAACCACCAGGCACTCAAGGATGCCATTATCAGTCCCCTAGGGCCATGTTGTTTTATTTCACCCTCACATTGTGCAGAAGTGAAGTGATGTAAAATGTATCAAATACAGAGACCTACATATTACTGAGCACTTCTGACTGCACTGTCTAAGTGACAATGCATTCAGTTAGTACTGTTTAGGGAATGACTAAGGCCTCAGATGACTCTGCTTTTCACCACTATTGCCAAGAGAGTTAAACCAAACTCTGTCCTTGTTAAAACAACAGAAGTTTAGGGACACCTGGGTGGCTCAGTCAGTTAAGCATCTGCCTTCGGCTCAGGTCATGATCCCAGGGTCCTGGGATCAAGTCCTGCATCAGGCTCCTTGCTCAGAGCTCCTTCTGCTGCTGCTTTGAGAATTTGAGAATTCTCAAAAAATATTTATTTCATTAAACATCTAGAATGTAAGGTGTCATCAACAAAAAATGGGAGAATAAAGACCTCCAAAAATCCTCTCCTACATAAAAGCAAAGAGAAATCTGGCTAAATTGTCAGAATTAACTTTTTTAGGACTCTGGAAATGAACCAAAAGCTTACAATGATCTGAGGAATGTTTGTCCATAAAATGGTTGAATCTCAGTAAGTATAGAGAGCTTTGTGACATTTTTAACTCATCCTCTTCCCATTATTCTCCCAGACAATTTTCCTCAGATACATAGTAACCTTGAAAACTAACAGCCCACAGTCATGTTGAAACAGCAGCATTGTAGCCACTGGAAGGGGCAGAAAGAGGTTAGAGTTTCTTCACATATCCATTTCCAGAGAATTGTAACTATTTGTCTAGGGATACCCTGGAAAACCCCACTTTCAAGACTGCCTTTATTTGATCTGACTCACAGGTCACCTAAACAAACAGCCTTTTTCTTAGGGCTATTTGTTAAAAACCACCAGAGGTAAATAATGAATATTGCAGCTGCCTGAAGTAGGAAAACAGTTGTTACAAACCATAGACTAAACAAAAGACTTTAAAGGAAAAGTTGAGATGTCCATAGATAACTTTGAAAACCTCCAACCTATTCCTGGAAATCTAGAATGCCAAATGCATATGTGGAGTCCTTCACAAGCCCATGGCTATGCACATGCTCAGAGAATATCAGAGAAGTTCCTAACTTCTCACCTCTGACTGAATTTGTGGCTTTGTATAAGCAGGAAATGATGGCTAAGGCAGAATTCTCAAGCTCCTGGCTGAGTGTTGAAGATGTAATCCAACATGTACACAGAATCCCTCAACAAAGATTGGGAGACTTACTGGTTACAGACATCTAAAAAAATCTCTTTCTGATCGTTAACTGACCAGAGAAAAGACTTCAGTGGCTACACACAACAAAAACTACAGACTTTGCAAAATTTGTTCAGAAAAGTCACTAAACCAAACCCTATGAGGGAGGAGAATCTGATTTCAGGTGAACACAGTATATGTTATGAAATATCCGATTTTCAACACAAAATTACAAGACATGCAAAGATTTTTTTTTTTAAGTATAGCCCACACACAAGAGGAAAATGTAGCAAAGAGAAACTGTCCCTGAGGAGAACCAGACATTGGACACAGTAGACATAAACTTTAAATCAGCTACTTTAAATATGGGCAAATAACGAAGGAAATCATGTCTACAGAATTAAAGGTAAGTATAAGAATGGTGTCACAACATATAGAGAATATCAATGACGAGATAACAACTATAAAAATGAACTGAATAGAAATTCTGGAATTGAAAAATATAATATTAAAATGAAGAATTCACCAAGGGTTAGCTCAATAACAAATCTGAGCAAGCATAAGAAAGAATCAATGAACTCTAAGATAGGTCAATTGAGATTATCCAGTCTCCCTAATAGAAATAAAAAAGAATTAAGAAAAAAACCAGGTTCAGAGATCATCAAGCAAACCAAAATATGCATAAATGGAGTCCCAGAAGCAGAGAACGGAGAAGGGAGGGGGTAAAAAGAATATCTGAGACATAATGACTAAAAACTTCCCAAATTTGATTTTTAAAAAATTCTGCATAGTCAAGAAGCTCAAAAACTCCAAGTAGGATAAAGAAAAAAAAAAAAACACCTAGTCACATCATAATAAAACTGGTGAGCCATAAACAGAGAATTTTGAAAGCAACAAGAGAGAAGCATCTCATCACATACAATGGATCCTCTATTGGAGGATGTTCTAATCTTATCAGATTAATAGCTGATTTCTCATCAGAAACCATGAAAGCCAGAAGCAGTGGAACTATATATTCAAAGTGTTGTGGGGGAAAGATTATTATCCAAGAATTCTATATCCAACAAAATTATCCTTCAAAATATGAAGGAAAAAAATAGGATATTTCTAATAAACAACTGAGATCATTTTTTACTAGCAGAGCCCTCCTAGAAGAAATACTAAAGAGTGTCTTTCAGGTTAAAATAAAAGGCTAGATAATAACTTAAATTCACATGAAGAAAATAAAGAGCACCAGTAAAGGTAATTAAATACAGAAGATAATATAAATGCATTTTTTGTTTGTAACTCTCTTTTTTCTCCTAAATTATTTTTAAAAATTCATTAATAATTATAAATCCATGTTGATAAGCATACATATATAAATATGTAATTTGTTGACAATAGACACAAAAGAAGGCAAGAAGAAATAGAGCTATATAGGGGGGCAAAGCTTTGATATACTATTAAAATTAAGTTGGTATTATTCTGAGCAAGATTGTTACAAATTAAGATGTTAATTGTAATCCCCTAGGTAACTGCTATAAAAATAACTTAAAATATTGTAAAAGTAATGATCAGTATACTAGAAAATATTTATTCAACACACAAAAAAAGGCAGTAATGGAAGAATAGAGGAACAACAAAAAAAGACATAAAACGTAAAATGCAAACATCAAATGACAGATGTAAATCATACCTTATCAGTAATTACATTAAATAAAAATGAGTAAACATTCAAATTAAAAGGTGATATTGGCAAAATGGACAAAAAATATAACCTAATTATATGCTGCCTACACAAGGCACACTTTAGATTCAAAAACACAAAAGACTGAAAGTAAAAGGATGGAAAAAGATATACCACACAAATGGTAAACAAAAGAGGGCAGGACTGTTTATACTAACAGCAGACAAAATAGATCCTAAGACAAAATTGTTACTAGAGATAAAAACCAATCCATAAAGTAAATACAGCACTTATAAACATGTATGCATCCAAAAACAGAGCCCCAAAAACATGAGGCAAAAATAAAATTGAAGGAATAAATGGATAATTCAACAATAATAGTTGGAGGTTTCAATACTCACTTTTAATAATATATAGAAGAACTAGACATAAGAATAAAGCAGGAAATAGAAACTTGAACACTATAAACCAACTAAAACTAACAGATGTCTATTGAACACTCCACACAACAGTTAAGATACACATTCTTCTGAAGTACAAATAGAAAGGTTTTTCAGGATATACCACATGTTAGGCCATAAAACAAGTCTCACTAAATTTACAAGGATTGAAATCATACGAAGCATGTTTTTCAATCATAATGGAGTAAAATTTGACATCAATTACTGTAAGATATTTGGGAAATTCACAAATATATGGAAATTAGGCAACATGTTCTTAAGTAATAAATGAGTCAAAGAAGAATTCACAGGAGAAGTTAGGAAATACTTTGACATGAATTAAAACAAAAAGATAATATATCAAAACTTATGTGATGCAGTTAAAGCAACACCAAGAGGCAAACTTATAGTTATAAATATCTATTATGAAAAAGAAGAAAGATCTCAAATCAATAAACTAATCTTATACTTTAAGAAACTAGAAAAATAGGGCGCCTGGGTGGCTCAGTTGGTTAAGCGACTGCCTTCAGCTCAGGTCATGATCCTGGAGTCCCTGGATCGAGTCCCGCATCGGGCTCCCTGCTCCGCAGGGAGTCTGCTTCTCCCTCGGACCCTCCCCCCTCTCATGTGCTCTCTCTCATTCTCTCTCTCAAATAAATAAATAAAATCTTTAAAAAAAAAAAAAGAAACTAGAAAAATAAGAAGAAATAACACCCCCAAAAAAGGAAGGAAAGAAATAATATATATTTGAGTGGAAATGAAATATAAAAGAGAAAAATAGAGTAAAATCAATGAAACTAAAAGTTGGTTCTTTGAAAAGATCAATAAAATTGACAAACCTTAAGCTTAGACTTACCACAGAAAAAGAGAGGACTTCAATTTCAAAATCAGGAATGAAAAAGAAACCTTGCAGAAATAAAATAAATGATTTTTGATTTATACAAAAAATAAAAAGGGTTAAAATGAATTTTATTAATAACTGTATGCCAACAAATTATACACAAATTATTGTGTCCCAGGAAGACACAAACTACTGAAACTAACTCAGAAAGAAATAGAAAACATAAATAACCTAAAGAAGTAAAGAAATTCAGTTAGTAATGAAAGCACTTTCCACAAAAGTAAAGCCCAGGACAAGAGAGCTTCAGTGGTAAATTCCACCAAATGTTTAAAGAAAAATTAACACCAACCCTTCACAGACTCTTCCAAAAAATAGAAGAGAAGGTAATATTTCCTAACTCATTCCATGAAATCAGTGTTACCCTGATACCAAACCCAGACATCACAAGAAAACTATAGACCAATATCTCTAAAGAATATAGATGTAAAAATTCTCAACAAAGTACTGACAGTCAATTCAGCGATATAAAAAGAAAAGGGGGGGGAGTGATTACACAAAATAATTAACTGGAATTTATCCCTGAAGTGCAAGGTTGGTTCAACATACCAAAATTAATCAATGTCATGCTCCACTTTAATAGAAAAATAAAACAAAAATCACATGATCAATAGACATAGAAAAAGCATTTGAGCAAATCCATTATAAAAAAAATCATGTAAAAATCATGTTAAAACACTCAACAAACGGATAGAAAGGAGCTTCCTCAACCTGATAAACAGCATCTAAGAAGCCCACAGTGAACATCATACTTAATGCTGAAAGCCTGAAAGCTTTCCTACTAAGACCAGGAAAAAATATGTTCTTTCTAGACACTTCTAGAAAACTTTCTAGACACTTCAACATTATACTGGATGTTCTCACCAGGGCAATTAGTGAAGAAAAAGAATTAAAAGCATCCAGAGGGGGAAGGAAGAAGTAAATCTATCTCCATTTGCTGATGACATGATCATATAAACAAAATTCTAAGGAATCCACAAACATTTATTAGAGCTAATAAACCAGTTTGGCAAGTTTGCAGGATATAAGATTGATTTAGAAAAATTGATTGTATTTCTATACTCTTGCAATGAACAATCTGGAAATGGAATTAAGAAAATTTCATTGACAACAGCATTAAAAAGAATAAAATGCTTAGGAATAAATTTAACAAAATAAGTGTAAGACTTGTACACTGACAAATACAAAACACCATTGGAAGAAATTAAAGAAGACCTTAATAACTAGAAAGACATCTAGTGTTCATGCACTGGAAAACTTAAAAGTATTAAGATAGCAATACTCTCTGAATTAATCTACAGATTTCAAAGTCCCTATCACTATCAAATCCCAACAGCTTTTATTTGCAAAAATTGACAAACTAATCCTAAAGTTCGTATGGAAATTCAAGGGACTCAGAATAACCAACATAACCAGAAAAAAGAAGAACAAAGTTGGAAGACTCACACTTCCCAATTTTGAAAACCTTGTGCTCTCGCCAGCAAGCACATGAAAAGATACTCAACATCATTAGTCATTAGAGAAATGCAGATCTAAACCATAACATAACACTTCATAGCCACTAGGATAGCTTTAATCAGAAAGACAGTATATATGTATTGGTGAGGATAAGGACAGATTGGAACCCTCATACAATGCTAGTGGAAATATAAAATGATAATCACTTCTAAAAAGAGTTGGCAGTTCCTCAAAAAGTTAAGCATGGGGTGCCTGGGTGCTCAGTCAGTTAAGTGTCTGACTCTTGATTTCAGCTCAGGTCATGATCTCAGGGTCATGAGATTGAGCCCTGTTGGGCTCCACACTGAGCATGAAGCCTACTTAAGATTCTCTCTCTCCCTCTCCCTCTGCCCCCCCCCACATCCCCCACCCCTGCACTGCTCATGCATGTGTGCGTGCTCTCTCTCTCAAAAAAAAAAAGTATAGTTATAATATGACTCAGCAATTCCACATCCAGGTATATACCCAAGAGAACTAAAAATATATTCCACAAAAATTGATAGGTGAATATTCATAGCAGGATTAATTATGATAGCCCAAAAGTGGAAACAACCCAAATGTCTGTTACTGATGAGTGGATAAATGAAATGTGGAATATTCAAACAATGGAATATTATTCAGTCATAAAAGGAATGAAGTTCTGATACATGCTACAACATGGATTGTAACCTTGCAAAAGACCACATATGCTATGATTCCATTTAAATGAAATATCCAAATAGGCAAATCCATAGACACAGAAAGTAGCTTAGTGCTTACCAGGCACTGGACAAGGGGCTGATGGGAAGTCATTGCTAACTGTTATGAGGTTTCTTTTGGAATGATGGAAATGTTATGGAATTAGATATTAAACAGTTGCACAATTTTGTGAATATACTAAAAAAAAAACACATTGAATTTTACAATTTAAATCAATGACTAATGTATGTGAATTACATTGCAATTTTTACAAAAAGACTAGAACTTGATACATCATTCCAAATATTCAAATTAGAAGAGTTTGCTCCTAAGACAAGTAACAGGTAGAGAGTGGATCAAGATCAAGAATGGAACTTTGTGGAAAATGAGGAAATTCAGAAATAAGCAGTGGGAGGCCAACCCTCCATAATTTTTTAGGTGAGCAGTAGGGGGAGCCCTTGATAACAAAGAAAATTACAAAAATAATATTTATGTTTCTGATCATAAAATTAATGCATTCTTTCTGCAGAAAATCTGGAAAAATACCAAATAAAGGTAATTTTAAAAATCACTGTCAATTCCACTATCCTGAGAACCACTATTAACACTTTATTTGTGCAAATCCTTCCAGTCTTTTTTCTGTTTGTACATATGTATATATATACATATATAACCAAACCCACCTTTTTTTACAAAAGGTAAAACATGCTGTATGTGCAGCTTTGAATCCTATTTATTTCACTTTACATTAATTTTTTACATTTTTCCAGTCTTAAGTATTTTTGAGAACATAATTCTTATTTCCTACAGATGTACTGTAATTAAATAAGCCTACTTGTGAATTTTTTTCTGTTATAACACTGCAATAAACATACTTGTACCTAGATCTTTATATTCCTTGAACATATTTTCTAAGGATAGATTCCTAGAAGAGGAATCATCAGGTAAAATATTACCCATGGCTTTAAGTCTTTGGATACATATTGCCATATTTCCAACCAGAAAAATTCAAATATCTTCACATTTCCTCCAAACAGTGTATAATACTTTTTTTTCCTAAACTTTCTTCTGAATATGTAATCATCTGTTTCATTGTTTAAAACATTTGCCAATTTAATAGACATAAGTTGGTGCCTTCCTTTAATTATTTTTAAATAGTTATCATTTACATATGGTAGAATTCCTCCTTTTTAGGACACAGTTCTATGAATTTTGACAAACCTACATAATCAAATAACCTCCACCTCAATCAAGACAGAGATTTCTAACATCGAGAAATTCTGTGTCTCTTGGAATCTATCTCCTTCTTACCCTCAACCCCTGGGCAACTCTGATCTGTTTTCTGTCCCTGTATATTCTCCATAACATTTTTATTTCCAACTGGAACCAAAGCCAGCCATTCGCAACTAGCACAATGTCTTCTGTTGCTCATTTAAAAGCCATGTTTTCTTTGCTGACAACCAAGAGATCAGTCTCCATGTCAGCAAACCTGAACTCCAGCTCCAGACACAGGCAAATTCCTCCCGTGAAACTTGGCCTGATTTCAGTTGGGCCGACATGCCCAGACAAGCCTGACAAGGCAGAGGAGCCAGCAGGAAGAGCAGCCCTCATGGCATGGAGTACCAACGGCACACGTGTGTGTGTGTGTGTGTATGCATGCACACGCGCATCGCAGAGTCCCAATATATTTTTACAGGCTTTATACATCTCCAATGTCAGTAACATACTGGAGAGGAGATGAGCCAGCAAGTTCTGAGAAATAATCCTCTTTGAACCTTTCCTCTCCTTCATCTGATTGCTGAATGGTGTGAGTGTGTGGTCTGTGGGTGAGGACTGGAAGGTCTGGGGAGGGATGGCCCCTACTGAGTCAAATCGCAACATCAACACCTTGGGGTGATCCAAGGCCTGAGAACCAATTTCTGAAGCATATAAGGCGCCAAAGAAACGCGCCTTTAAGAGTAAGATTCTCATTTTTGTCATTTCTTTTAAAGTCCATGTTCTCCCGTGATCTTTCTTTCCCTGGTTCCACACATACACGGCTTGGGCTGCATTCCTAGTTCACTTAAGTACTGCTGTAAAGAAACCTATCTGTGGTTTTATGTTACCCCATTGGAGTGTTGTCTGTGAATACAGAGCATAAAAGGGGATGAATTGCCTAACTCAATCTACCCTTGAGGCCTGCCACATTAAAAAGATATACCACGGAACTTTGGTCTGCCCCGGAACGGCCGGAAAACTAAGAGATTGCAGCGTTTAAGGAAAACTCTGAGTCTCGCTTGATGCAGATAACTCTCTGATCTACTGCTGTGCCTATATACAACATTTTATATTTGTCAAGGCCCCTCAACAGTTATGGTTAATAACTAGTCTTAGAAGAATATTTGTAGCTCATATCAATTCTTATCCTAGAGACAAGTGAGGAGAAGAAGGATGGGAGAACAGGGCACGTGGTCAGCTTAAATTCAAACCCACAGACACACAGACTTCATAATCTACCTCGGTCTAGAGTTGACCACCTAGGGCCATTTTACCTCAAGCACAAAATACCTGAATTGTATGTCACACAAAAAGTTGCCTTATTTATTTCATGAGTTTTTTTTTTTTTTTCCTCTTACTATGCCCTGGTTACTTGTTTATCTATTAGGCATTCGTTTAGCAGTCCATACAGAGAGGGGCACAATGTGTTTTTTTTTTTTGAAGTTGTGTAAGGAAAAGTTAAAATGGAGAACCTTCTCTTCACTAACTTGGTCCTTTATTGAGAAAGGCTCCTGCCACTTCACTTAGTCCAGCTCACCCAAGGTGGGTGCCATGAGGACTCCCGGTTTGAGGATCGCTGATTTAAATGATGTTTCACTCTAACCACACCCAGGTCTGCCTCTCTGCTCTGCAGGTCTGTGGATGGCAATGTGGACTCACATGAATCTGTGGCTCAACCCACGGGAGCGAACTGCAGCCTTAGAAGGCAACGTTGAACATTTTCATCACCAGCCTTCTTGCAGGTACTTCACTAAGCCCCGGGCTGCAAATGTTCACCAGTAGGAGAGAAAGGCTCTGTTTCATGATGCTACGGGATTCCAATGATGCCTTGGGCATCACCTGCCAGTCCCTGACCATCTCCCGTGTGCAAAGTGCCAAGCTGGTGATGCCGAGTTTACACTGTGGTGAATAACCAAGTTCCCTCCCACGAGAGTTCTGGAGCCGTCAGTACTCTACCTTCTCCTGGGCTCTAGCTTAGGATGGCCTATGTGAGGGAGTTAGGGCGAGTGGACCAGGGGCTGCTGCTGGCTGATAATGGTAATCAGTCCAACGTGGCCTTTGTTTCATAGTGGCTCCCCTCTACACATCCTCCAAATCATCAGATCTCCCCATATATATAAGCGGATGCGCGCTAAGCTCGGCAGCTTTCTGGAGAAAACAAGGAGATGATAACAAATACAAAACTCTCATTAAAGTAACATCTGTCCCTGTATCAGGCACTGTGCTAGGTACTTTACTCTCATTATTTCATGCGATCCTCACAAGAAACCCTATACAGACTGATGTCGCTGCTGCCCCCATTTGGTAGGTGGGAAAACCGAGGCACAGAGGTTAAAAAAACATACCCGGAGAAGCACATACTCAGTAAGTGACTGCATCAGAGTTGACACCCAGTGCTGACCCACAAGCCCGTGCTCTGAACCAGAGTCCTTCTGCACACTTTCCCAGTCTGGGAGCACCATAAATCGTTCTGAGCACCAAAATAGTCACACACGAGGGCAAGTCGAGTTTTGACAAGGAGAAGACTCAAAGTGAGAGCCCAGCTCAGCAGGGACAGAGAACGTGGGTGTATCCCCCGTGGCCTGCTGGGACCTCGTCTAGGTCCATTTGTTTTTATAACCCCAGGTATTGCACAGTCATTTAAAAACATGTGCTGGCCAGGGCGGAGCGTCTGATGGGATGGCGCACCGGCCAGGGGCTGGCCAGCCGCAGCGGGAACGGGCCGGGTGAATGTGGGTCAGCCCCTCCAGTGCAGAAGGGAAGGGAACATTAATTTTTAGTGGGAACGATGAGGAAAGCAGTTCTGAAGAGTTTTTTACAGAAATAGAAACCAGTGAAATAGAAGCCGGCACTCTACTACTTCAGAAAAAGGAAGAGCCGAGCAACAGGCAGGCAAGCCATTGGCCGCTACCGCCAAGCTCAGAAACTTGTCAGATTTAGTTTGTTCCCCTCCAGAGGTGCAGACGCAAACCACCAAAGGGAGGTAAGTGATAACACACAGATCTGCAGGTCGGGGCCCCAGTCACAGTAGCGAACGCCGCTGTATCTCACAACTGCCCCACAACTCCTAGGGCACGGCTCACGGTGCACACATACACAGTTCTTCCTCCACCTCCGTCCCTGCCGACAAAGACCAGCCCAGTTGCAGGCAGTCACCAGGCAAGCGGCTTCTAACCTGGCCTCCAGAACCCAGTAAGTAGAGAGAATGCTTGATTTTACTGGAAAGCCCTCCTCATTCTCCAGGGATCTGTCCCAGTGGGAGGACAAGGCTTTATGAGAAGCAGAGCCTGTCTCTATGGCCCCAGCCTGTGTGCCCAGAGCTGGGGAGCCAGGCGTATATCCAGAGTAATGGCTGCATCTAATGGTGTAGTGCTCAGACTTCCTTACCGGCTGTAACTTTCTGTTTGCCTGACCCTGTTATTACTGGCTCCTGCTTGATTTTAGGGACATTAACCTGCCCATTCATGTCTGCTTGGGCCTTGCTGGTCAACTCGAGCTTAAAGCCTTCTTAAGAAAAGTGCTTTGTGAGTTTGCCTTTCATGTGTCTTCTCTTTTGCCTTTTTCTTTCCAGGTTCCTCTCTTTTCTACCCCTCACTACTTCCCTCCACCTGGTTGGAGCAGAGGATTTTAGCTTTTCTTAGGATCACTTACCCAGCTGGCCAGTCATGACCTAAGAATATGTGGTAAGAGCCTGCTTCCAGGTCACAGATTCAGATCTGGGGAAACTGCCCAGACCGTTCTGACATTCGGAGCTGGGGCTCCAGTGTCCAGCCTCTAGCTAAGCTAGGTCCTTGCGGACTGCAAATGGCACCGAATAAGTCGGCCATCCACCTAACCCTCTGCGCCAACATCCCACACCCAAGGGCGTGGAAGAGGAAGGGGAGTATGTGAGACCTGCCCCCACTCAATATCAACAGGTCTTATTCATTTCTTTTCTTTAAGAAGAAGCAATACTTCTCTACAATCATGAGGGTGGAAACCAAAGCCCAACTTATTTTAAGCACACTTCTCTGTATGGTTGGTTGTCCTTGCTGCCTGGCCTGTGGGCTCCAGCTCCAACCTGTGGTCTTAAGCATAACTAGTTCTGATAACCTCATCTACTGCTAGAAGATGGCTACCATGACAAGTGGAATCAAGCACAAAATATAGTGTGAACACGTGCGTGGTCTTCAGCCATTTCCCGTGGCCGGCCTCACCCCAGCACAGCGACCTGGAGTAAGGAACAAGGATAGGGTTTTATGAAAAGGGTCACCATCCACCATGGAAACTGCCGCATGATGGGGAAACTTGCTCTTAGGCGTTATTTCTACTGCAGAAAGAATTAGGGATATGGTTTAAAGACGTTTTGGCTTAGAATCAAAAAGCCAGGTTTTATGTCCTTTTAGCTTCAAGCTTCCTAAAGATCTTTCGTGCACAATCACACCTTGTAGAACTTCGGTGAGGCTCATATCACATGAGGAAACGTGTGAGAGATTGCTTTGTAAACTGGAAAACACCACAAATAAAGGAGGCCATTGTTGTCAGGCCTTTGTTCTGAGGCAGGAGAACCAAGGCCTAGAGAAGAAAAGTAAGAGTTAGAAATTACCCAGTCTCAGCTGCTGGGAGAATAACTCAGGCCCCTATGGATCTTCCCCTGGTGTTTGTCCTGGAACGTGCTACTGTAAGGGGTGGGAACTCAGGCCGTGCTGCTCTCATAAGTGATGAAATGGCCAATTCCACAATCAGCTGTGATAGAACTCAGCCCAAATTATTTGCCTGAAGCCTGAATCTCATTGCTAGCCCTCCACTCATTGGAGACAGAGTAGTGTTAAGACCATGGACATGGGACCAGGCTGCTACTTGGGTGTGGGTCTATCTCTGCATCCCCCTAACTTGGCAACTTTAAGCAACTGACATGACCTATCTGTGCTTCAGTTTACTCAAATGTAAAATGGCGATAAAAGTATTATCCACTTCACACAGTTGTGAGAATAAAATGAATAATAAATGTAAAGTACTTTGGATATTTTCTGATGTGTAGTAAGCTCAGTAGCTATTAGTCTTTTTGGATAAAATAATCTACTCTAAAAATTGACGTGTGGGGGTGTCTGGGTGGCTTAGTCGGTTAAGCATCCAACTCATGATTTTGGCTCAGGTCATGATGTCAGGATCATGAGATCGAGCCCTGCATCGGGCTTCATGCTCCGCATGGAATCTGCTTGAGATTCTCTCCCTCTGCCCTTCCCCTGCCCACACGTGCTCTCTCTCTCCAAATAAATATATAAAATCTTTAAAGAAAAGTGTGTTCTAAATTGTGGGAAGAGATGGAAAGAGATGGATTTTTTTTTTAGGCATCATGGAGAATGGAGTTTGTTGTGGCTTCAAGAAATCCAGTCTCCGGTGCCTGCGTGGCTCAGTCATTAAGTGTCTGCCTTCGGCTCAGGTCATGATCCCAGGGTCCTGGGATCGAGTCTCGAATCGGGCTCCCTGCTCAGCAGGAGGCCTGCTTCTCCCTCTCCGACTCCCCCTGCTTGTGTTCCCTCTCTCACTGTCTCTCTGTCAAATAAATAAATAAAATCTTAAAAAAAAAAAAAAAAAGAAATCCAGTCTCTCTCCCTGCCAACTCTAGTGTGTAGTGTTGGACATGCCAGGATGGGTTAGATGATGGGCTCCAGTGGAACTAAAATGGAAAGCATGTGCACGTGGATGCCTGGGAATGCAGTGATGACTTCTTCCACTCCCCACCTCCCCCCTCTTCCCCCCGCCTTGGGAGAGCTCAAGACTAGATGAAGACAGCTGTGGCTAAATCCAGCCTCCTCCATCAACTTCTGGATGACTGTGGACCCCTGGCTTACCTCCCTGGGCCTCACTTCCTAAACTTTGCAGTGGGAGAACAGTAATACTGGCTCATGAGATTGTTGCTCAGAGCAGTGCACATAGCTGATTCACAATAGATTTCGGCTGTTCTCGTTATTATACTACCATGCACCACTCCCCAACTTTGTGATTCAGAGTTTTGAGAAATTACATAAATTACTCATTGGCGGTCAAAGTAGAGGAGCAAAAGAGCCAGATAACTGTAACCTGACATCGTATTTTCTATTGATGCCACATCCACATAATCAGGCTGTTTGTTCGTACAGTGTAACAATATCTGTAATTGTTGATTCATGTCAAACTTTTTATGACTTACAGTGAGTTGTTCAAATTTCAAAATATCCCATACATGAAAGGCCAATCGCCTTTAGACATTCCTTAAGTCTGCTTAACAAACCAATCCAGTACACATGGGGAAGCCTCATCTTTGTTTTTAACATCAGGTCTGGAGAATATGAGGTACCAAACCAATGTCTACTAATTCCAGTCTCTCTGAAGTGCCACTTTCAGTTTTGCTGTGGTTTGGCGCACCTTCATCTTTGGAGGCAATATATTTTTGAGAATTGCTCATCAGAATATTTGAGCAAACTCACAAATGGCAAGAACTGAAAATGCCAAGTGATTTCAATTTTTAAAATAGCTCCATGGGGCTGGTGACCTTAGGTTGGCCATCAGGTTTTGGATCTGGCAAGAAAAGTCATAAAGTGAGTCAACGGACAGTGTGGAAAGGATGAGACAGCATGATTTTTTTTTTTTTTCCCCTTCTAGCTTCTCTAGCATCAAGGCTGCCCCTGCAGACAAGGTGCTTGGTTTCTGGCACGCTGCGAGGGTCCCGGGAGAATGCTGAAAAGCAGAATGGGCTGCCAGAGTCAAAAGGCTGGTATCAGTAAAGTTTGCACAAGATTTAATAGCACTGGAACATACCCGCCCATTCCATTTCTGCAGCCTGATAATCCAGGACAATTAAGGGAAAGAGCAGAGATTTTGGTGGCTTTTAGCATTTTTAAAGTTTCATCTGGGCAAACACAGAAATGTCTATCAATGAATGTTATCCAGACCTTACCACTGTTTATTTTTGAGACTCCAAGATTAAACTCAAGACTGGCCTAGCACAGCAGATATTTTTGCCTTTGCCTGAGAGAAGACAAAAACGTGAGAAGAAAGAGGCTCTTGGGAGAGACTGGATTTCCTTGAGTCTCCACTGAAGGTTGTCAAGCACCAGACAACAGGACCTCAACTGAGCTATCTCCTTCACAATGACATGCAAATGTAAAGAGGGCAAATTTGCAAACGTTTTATGCCTGATTAAGAGAATTATTTGAGCCCAGGAAATATGAGGGTTAAATGACTTACGTTCGTAAACATACTGCAGTGAGAAAGATTTTAGATATTATGCAGAAAAATGTTATAAAAAGTGCTGAGTTAGCCCATTCCATTCCATTGAATTGTTTGGCAATTATGGTCATCCCCAGTGCCCCAGAAAATTAAAGTACATGATGAAACTCCAATCTAAGTATATCAACTGTTATGTTACTAAATAAACGACACATCCCATTTTAAAACCATCTAAAAGTGTATCAAAAGAGGTTGTGCTGAGCAGGGACTATAATTTTAACATCATTTGCTGTACACTTTAACTTGAAGCTAAATGTTGCAAAGTTAAATCAATTTTATTTGATCTCACGGGGGGATTTACACTCTTTCATTTGGGATGGATGGAACCCTTGGCACAGTCTAGAATTTATTAAGACTCCTGTGCCACAGGAACAGTTAACTCTTTGATCCTAGCACACTCCCTCCTCATAGAAGAGTTATTTAAAAGTTACACGTCCCCTTTAAAAAAAAAAAAAAAAAGCCCAGCAGGGACAGACACACAATTCCCCTTTCTCTCTTTTTCCGTCTCTCCTTCCCTGAAGTTTCTAAAGCAGTTCGTTCCTTCAGCTCTAGTTTTCTTTTTCTAAATTTAAAAACGTGGCTTCTGGCTATAAAAGTCTCCCCCACCTTTAGCAGTCCCCGGTCCCCTGGGGCTGTTATTGGCATGATGTGTAAATTAACTGGAGTCACTTAGAGCCCTCAGTTAGCTTTTAGTCAAACATTAGCAGCAATGTTTACTCTTGTGTAATCTTCAGTTGTTACTTAATTTAATACCCGTCAGCATTTTTTTTTAAAACATGTTCAGCAAATCCTTGGCACAGGCTGTTGGGCTTCTTTCCTCTTCCCCTCCCCCAACCTGACCCAAAAATCAAGCTCAACTGAATCTGAGTAAAGGCTTTCTAATATTTTTAATTTGCTAATGCTGCTTGCTCTCTTCTCAAGGAAATAAGAGTTTGCTTTCTGTGGCAATCCTACTTCATTCTACTCAGAAGCCCTTGCTTTGCATCCCCCATCCCACCTTACATCAAAGAGAGGGAACTGTAAATTGTATAGTTTTTGTTTCTTGTTCCTCTGGCAGTTACTTGTGAGTGATGTAAGATGGGAAGCATCCTCAAGCTCACATTTGGAAAAGGATGGTGTGGCCCCCCTGAGAGAAGCCCATTGAAAACTAACTTTGAAGGTCTGCCCAGTGGTGAGCTAAAAGCTGAACATATCACATCATAATTCATACATAACTTTGTATCTTTTGAACCTTCTTCCTCAGCTGCCACCACCTCTAAAGTAAATAAATAGAGCCCTGGCCATTCTATGGTGTTCTGGAGTGCTCTTTTCCTAATGTGAAATCCATCTCTGTCCAGCAGGAGAACTTCTCTAAGGCTATCATAAAGGCAGAAGGAAATACTGACTTCAAGTGGAACAGGGAGGCTTCAGCTTCAAGAGCGAAGCCCATTATTAAGGGAAAAAGAATGTAGGGAAAAAATTATGAGACTACCTTTAAAAGACGCAAAGAGCAGCTCCCTCCTATGTTGCTCCTCTCCGTTTCCGTACACTTAGTACAAGAGAAGGCCTTCTTCGGTCCAGGGGCTCCGGTTCGTAGCATCGTGCTCTGTATTCTGGATGTCAGTGCCAAGAAGATAAATGTCACCTGGAAAGCCTCCTGCTTGTTTGGGAGATGCGATCAAAAGAATGCATACACCTAAAAAGGAAAAAAGACCCTGAGTCAGCCAGTTCCCAACTCAATATCTCATCCTTTTCCCCAAAACCTTGACTTTGAAGTTTCGTTGTGTCTTAGCTCTACCTCTGTTACTCGGTGACTAGAAATCAGGATTCTCTTCCATACCCCACAAGGGAAAGTCCTACTGCTAAGAATCCTAAATGTGGGGGAGATCCCTACTATGTCTCACAAACAGCCCTCTAAGAAGAACCTTGAGAATACGTGGGACAGGAAGAAAAAGAAAAATGGAGACACCGGTGACTGAGGCTTTAGCCAATGGCTGCACATGAATAAATGCCAAACGATGCACTTCTGCTCTCAGATCAGAAGGGAATTCCTGGACTGAATCCATGTGGAGTTCATTGCTGGATTTCTAGGAAAGCCTCACGGAGGGGCTGAATTATGTGCTATTAACTCAAGCCGCAGCTGTCCTGGGGGTCATCATGTATGTCTGAACTCATGTTACAAGTGCACACTGGTGGCCCATGGTTGGGGGCTCGTGTCACCGTGGGTGATCTGCAAAGCCGCCTGGGAGACACATGCATCCCTGTCACCGACCATCAGCTCTCTGCTCTCCCTCGGGCCATTTCTGGGACATCACCACCCAGGCTCCCAAATGCAGCTATGGTGCTATGCAAATGATGAAACTTCTATAATTCTCTTGAATCACCTGGAATGGGCCCAGAGCACAGGGCTACACACTGACAAGGGCTCTTAAGGCTTAAGAACTCACTCCCAGATAACAGCTCCTCTGGGCAAGGAAACTCGCCCCGATCCCTCGGGTGTCCCAACAGGGAGCGCTGTTAAAGACTCAGCTCTTACCTTTGCTCTGCCTACTGCTAAGGGACCCCGCCATTGGCACACAAGGTCTGTTCTTCCAGCTTTTTTTTTTTAATTTTATTTTATTATGTTATGTTAGTCACCATACAGTACATCATTAGTTTTTGATGTAGTGTTCCATGATTCATTGTTTGCGTATAACACCTAGTGCTCCACGCAGAATGTGCGCTCCTTAATACCCATCACTAGGCTAACACATCCCCCCACCCCGTCCTCTCTAGAACCCTCATTTTGCCTCTCAGAGTCCATAGTCTCTCATGGTTCGTCTCCCCCTCCGATTTCCACCCCCTTCATTTTTCCCTTCCTTCCATTTGCTTTTAAAGCACTTTTTTCAACCTCCTCTTCAGTTTCTCTTTCTTGTGCATCCTCACCCCAACTTGTTCATTTAATAATGAATCACTCAGTTCTCGTGGAGTGGCGTGTGCCTTTAAAGCTCCTCAGAGGAGATCACTTGACAAATATAAAATGGAAATTTTTTAGACAAATGTTCCATTTAATTTGAGGTGTCAACCATAATGATCAACAACAATAAATCCATTTCTTCTCTGTAAATCCATTTCTTCTCTGTTAACTAATTGTGTGTGTGTGTGTGTGTGTGTGTGGACAGGCACTGTGCTGTGTGACCCTCTCTTCCTCTCTTTCTGCAGCATGGACATGTGCACGTTTGTTCACTGCACAACGCCCAGCTTTCTAGGCTCCCCCAGGTCTGCTGCTCTAGTCAGTGAGAAATCAGACAAATTGGCTAAGTTAAGCCATTTCCACCAGTTCATAAAGGGAAAGCTTTGGGCGCATTCCCAAAGGGCCAGGCATGTGAGTCAAGGCAGCAAAAGGAGGCTGATTGCAAACCTCCCCCCCACACTCAGGGTTTACTCTGTTTATTCTGTCAACCCTGTTTATTCTGTCAACGCTGGTTTCTCAGCAGAACAACTCATCACACTATACCCAGATTGTGGGGACCCAGAGAAAACATCCAGAAAGAACCATAGAGAGCACAATCCTGCTGATTCATTCACTAAGCCATTTGTTAGCAAGCTGGGTTGGGGTTTCTCTTTTCCACAACCTTTCAACACGTAAGGAATTAAAACTGCCGGCTGTTCCCATCTTTAAACAAAATATCCTGGATAGTTGGGAATTTAAAATAAGTTTCACTATTAAAGTCTCTTTCAGAAACATGTCTGACCAAAGTCATCAGTTAATGAAATAACGTGGAAATCCAGACCATGCAAAAGAGACACATGAAATGTGAAGCACTTGGGAAACATTTGCCGACGCAGACCTGGTTTTCTAAGGTTTAAAATGTGTAACCCAATGACACATAAGTTCTGAAATATCATGGCACTGACTGAGAATTTACAAACGTCTATCAAAAAAACAAATGATGTCATATAGCAGGGAGGCTGCGGAATCAGACAGAACTGGACTAAATTTGTTTCTGTGCTTGCTATGCAACCTGGAACAAATGGCATGTTCTCACTAAGCCTCAGTGTTCCCATCTCTAAAGTGGGGATCATAAGAGTCATCTCCCAACTCGGTTGGTGTGGGGATTAAAATTAGGAAACGCATGTAGAACACTTGACTCACCACAGTTTCTAGCTCATAGGAAGCACTTTAGAAATGAAAACACTAAGCTCTCCTGTCTTACAGATAACGTCTTTAAAAATCGGGAATTTAATTTTAAAACTTAAGAAACAATGAAGACATCTTTGGGGAAATATCTGACTTCCAAACCAGGGAATGGAACATCTTGGAAATCCAGACCACTTGGAACAGACTTGTTAAAGTGCCAGGGACAGGGCTCCTACCCAGCTGATGCTCAATAAACATTTATTGATACTGACCATGGTTTCTTCAGGTTGAAAATAAAGCATCTGGAAGGAATACAGAATCACTTGTGGTTATTCCTGAAATATTATGACATGAAACTAAGAATTCAAAACACCACCACCGGGGCGCCTGGGTGGCTCAGTTGGTTAAGTGGCTGACTGCCTTCGGCTCAGGTCATGATCCCAGGGTCCTGGGATTGAGTCCTGCTTCAGGCTCCTTGCTCAACAGGGGGATTGCCTCTGCCTCTGCCTCTGTACCCCGCCCTGCTCATGTTCTCTCTCTCTCTCTTTCTCAAATAAATCTTTTTTTTCTCTTTTTTTATGTTATGTTAATCACCATACATTGCATTGTTAGTTTTTGATGTAGTGTTCCATGATTCATTATTTGCATATAACACCCAGTGCTCCATGCAGAATGTGCCCTCTTTAATACCCATCACCAGACTAACCCATCCTCCCACCCCCCTCCCCTCTAGAACCCTCAGTTTGTTTCTCACAGTCCATAGCCTCTCATGGTTCATCTCCCCCTCCGATTTCCCCCCTTCATTCTTCCCCTCCTGCTATCTTCTTCTTCTTCTTTTTTAACATATAATGTATTATTTGTTTCAGAGGTACAGATCTGTGATTCATCAGTCTTACACAATTCACAGTGCTCACCATAGCACCTACCCTCCTCAGTGTCTATCACCCAGCCACCCCATCCCCCCCACCCCCCATCAATCCAGCAACGCTCAGTTTGTTTCCTGAGATTAAGAATTCCTCATATCAGTGAGGTCATATGATACATGTCTTTCTCTGATTGACTTATTTCGCTCAGCATAACACTCTCCAGTTCCATCCACGTTGTTGCAAATGGCAAGATTTTATTCCTTTTGATGGCTGCATAATGTTCCATTGTATAATATACCACATCGTCTTTATCCATTCATCTTTCGATGGATATGTTGGCTCTTTCCACAGTTGGCTATTGTGGACATTGCTGCTATAAACATCGGGGTGCACGTACCCCTTCGGATCCCTACATTTGTATCTTTGGGGTAAATACCCAGGGTGCAATTGCTGGATCTTATGGTAGCTATTTTCAACTTTTTGAAGAACCTCCACACCATTTTCCAGAGTGGCTGCACCAGCCTGCTTTCCCCACCAACAGCGTAGGAGGGTTCCTCTTTCTCCGCATCCCTGCCAACATCTGTCATTTCCTGACTTCTTAATTTTAGCCATTCTGATTGGTGTGAGGTGATATCTCATTGACTTTTTGATTTGGAATTCCCTGATGCCGAGCGATATTGAACACTTTTTCATGTGTCTGTTGGCCATTTGGATGTCTTCTTTGGAAAAATGTGTGTTCATGTCTTCTGCCCATTTCTTGATTGGATCATTTGTTCTTTGGGTGTTGAGTTTAAGAAGTTCTTTATAGATTTTGGATACTAGCCCTTTATCTGATATGTCATTTGCAAATATCTTCTCCCATTGTGTTGGTTGTCTTTTGGTTTTGTTGACTGTTTCTTTTGCTGTACAAAAGCTTTTTATCTTGATGAAGTCCCAATAGTTCATTTTTGCCCTTGCTTCCCTTGCCTTTGGCGATGTTTCTAGGAAGAAGTTGCTGCGGCTGAGGTCGAAGAGGTTGCTGCCTGTGTTCTCCTTTAGGATTTTGATGGACTCCTGTCTCACATTGAGGTCTTTCAACCATTTGGAGTCTATTTTTGTGTGTGGTGTAAGGAAATGGTCCAGTTTCATTCTTCTGCATGTGGCTGTCCAATTTTCCCAGCACCATTTGTTGAAGAGACTGTCTTTTTTCCATTGGACATTCTTTCCTGCTTTGTCAAAGATGAGTTGACCATAGAGTTGAGGGTCCATTTCTGGGCTCTCTATTCTGTTCCATTGATCTATGTGTCTGTTTTTGTGCCAGTACCATACTGTCTTGATGATGACAGCTTTGTAATAGAGCTGGAAGTCCGGAATTGTGATGCCACCGGCTTTGCTTTTCTTTTTCAACATTCCTCTGGCTATTCGGGGTCTTTTCTGGTTCCATACAAATTTTAGGATTCTTTGTTCCATTTCTTTGAAAAAAGTGGATGGTATTTTGATGGGGATTGCATTGAATGTGTAGATTGCTCTAGGTAGCATTGACATCTTCACAATATTTGTTCTTCCAATCCATGAGCATGGAACATTTTTCCATTTCTTTGTGTCTTCCTCAATTTCTTTCATGAGTATTTTATAGTTTTCTGAGTACAGATCGTTCGCCTCTTTGGTTAGATTTATTCCCACGTATCTTATGGTTTTGGGTGCAATTGTACTCCTTAATTTCTCTTTCTTCTGTCTTGTTGTTGGTGTATAGGAATGCCTCTAATTTTTGTGCATTGATTTTATATCGTGCCACTTTACTGAATTCCTGTATGAGTTCTAGCAGTTTTGGGGTGGAGTCTTTTGGGTTTTCCACATAAAGTATCATATCATCTGCAAAGAGTGAGAGTTTGACTTCTTCTTTGCCGATTTGGATGCCTTTGATTTCTTTTTGTTGTCTGATTGCTGTGGCTAGGACTTCCAATACTATGTTGAATAGCAGTGGTGAGAGTGGACATCCCTGCTGCATTCCTGACCTTAGGGGGAAAGCTCTCAGTTTTTCCCCATTGAGAATGATATTCGCTGTGGGTTTTTCATAGAAGGCTTTTATGATATTGAGGTATGTATCCTCTTTCCCTACACTCTGAGAGTTTTGATCAAGAAAGGATGCTGTACTTTGTCAAATGCTTTTTCTGCATCTATTGAGAGGATCATATGGTTCTTGCTCCTTTTTTTATTAATGTATTGTATCATGTTGATTGATTTGCAGATGTTGAACCAACCTTGCAGCTCAGGGATAAATCCCACTTGGTCGTGGTGAATAATCCTTTTAATGTACTGTTGGATCCTATTGGCTAGTATTTTGGTGAGAATTTTTGCATCCATGTACATCAGGGATATTGGTCTGTAATTCTCCTATTTGATGGGGTCTTTTTGTCTGGTTTTGGGATCAAGGTAATGGTGGCCTCATAAAACGAGTTTGGAAGTTTTCCTTCCATTTCTATTTTTTGGAACAGTTTCAGAAGAATAGTTATTAATTCTTCTTGAAATGTTTGGTAGAATTCCCATGGGAAGCCATCTGGCCCTGGGCTTTTGTTTGTTGGGAGATTTTTGATGACTGCTTCAATTTCCTTAGTGTTTATAGGTCTGTTCAGGTTTTCTATTTCTTCCTGGTTCAGTTTTGGTAGTTGATACATCTCTAGGAATGCATCCATTTCTTCAAGATTATCTAATTTGTTGGCATAGAGTTGCTCATAATATGTTCTTATAATTGTTTGTATTTCTTTGGTGTCAGTTGTGATCTGTCCTCTTTCATTCATGATTTTGTTGATTTGGGTCATTTCTCTTTTCTTTTTGATAAGTCTAGCCAGGGGTTTATCAATCTTATTAATTCTTTCAAAGAACCAGCTCCTAGTTTTGTTGATCTGGTCTATTATTCTTTTGGTTTCTATTTCATTGATTTCTGCTCTGATCTTCATTATTTCTCTTCTCCTGCTGGGTTTAGGCTTTATTTGCTGTTCTTTCTCCAGTTCCTTTAGGTGTAGGGTTAGGTTGTGTATTTGAGACCTTTCTTGTTTCTTGAGAAAGGCTTGTATTGCTATATACTTTCCTCTTAGGACCGCCTTTGCTGCATCCCAAAGATTTTGAACAGTTGTGTTTTCATTTTCATTGGTTTCCATGAATTTTTTTAATTCTTCTTTAATTTCCTGGTTGACCCATTCATTCTTTAGTAGGATGCTCTTTAGCCTCCATATATTTGAGTTCTTTCCGACTTTCCTCTTGTGACTGAGTTCTAGTTTCAAAGCATTGTGGTCTGAAAATATTCAGGGAATGATCCCAATCTTTTGGTACCAGTTGAGACCTGATTTGTGACCTAGGATGTGATCTATTCTGGAGAATGTTCCATGGGCACTAGACAAGAATGTGTATTCTGGGGCGCATGGGTGGCTCAGTCGTTAAGCGTCTGCCTTCGGCTCAGGTCATGATCCCAGGGTCCTGGGATCGAGTCCCACATCGGGCTCCCTGCTCGGCAGGAAGCCTGCTTCTCCCTCTCCCACTCCCCCTGCTTGTGTTCCTGCTCTCGCTGTGTCTCTCTCTGTCAAATAAATAAATAAAAAATCTTAAAAAAAAAAAAAAGAATGTGTATTCTGTTGCTTTGGGTTGGAATGTTCTGAATATATCTGTGAAGTCCATTTGGTCCAGTGTGTCATTTAAGGTCTTTATTTCCTTGTTGACCTTTTGCTTAGATGATCTGTCCATTTCAGTGAGGGGGGTTGTTAAAGTCCCCCACTATTATTGTATTGTTGTCGATGTGTTTCTTTGCTTTTGTTATTAACTGCCTTATATAAGTGGCTGCTCCCATGTTAGGGGCATAGAGATTTATAGTTGTTATATCTTCTTGTTGGATAGACCCTTTAAGTAGGATATAGTGTCCTTCCTCATCTCTTATTACAGTCTTTGGTTTAAAATCTAATTTGTCTGATATAAGGATTGCCACCTCAGCTTTCTTTTGGTGTCCATTAGCATGGTAAATGGTTTTCCACCCCTTCACTTTCAATCTGGGGGTGTCTTTGGGTCTAAAATGAGTCTCTTGCAGACAGCATATCGATGGGTCTTGTTTTTTTATCCAAACTGATAGCCTGTGTCTTTTGATTAGGGCATTTAGCCCATTTACATTCAGGGTAACTATTGAAAGATATGAATTTAATGCCACTGTATTGCCTGTAAGGTGACTGTTACTGTATATTGTCTGTGTTCCTTTCTGGTCTATGTTGCTTTTAGGCTCTCTCTTTGCTTAGAGGACCCCTTTCAATATTTCTTGTAGGGCTGGTTTCGTGTTTGCAAATTCCTTTAGTTTTTGTTTGTCCTGGAAGCTTTTTATCTCTCCTTCTATTTTCAATGACAGCCTAGCTGGATATAGTATTCTTGGCTGCATATTTTTCTCATTTAGTGCTCTGAATATATCATGCCAGTCCTTTCTGGCCTGCCAGGTCTCTGTGGATAGGTCTGCTACCAATCTAATGTTTCCACCATTGTAGGTTATGTATCTCTTCTCCCGAGCTGCTTTCAGGATTTTCTCTTTGTCTCTGAGACTCGTAAGTTTTACTATTAGATGTCGGGGTGTTGACCTATTTTTATTGATTTTGAGGGGGGTTCTCTGTGCCTCCTGGATTTTGATGTCTGTTTCCTTCTCCAAATTAGGGAAGTTCTCTGCTATAATTTGCTCCAATATACCTTCTGTCCCTCTCTCTCTTTCTTCTTCTGGGATCCCAATTATTCTAATGTTGTTTCGTCTTATGGTATCACTTATCACTCAAATTCTGCCCTCATGAGCCAGTAGTTGTTTATCTCTCTTTTTCTCAGCTTCTTTATTTTCCATCATTTGGTCTTCTATATCATTAATTCTCTCTTCTGCCTCATTTATCCTAGCAGTTAGAGCCTCCATTTTGGATTGCACCTCATTAATAGCCTTTTTGATTTTGACTTGATTAGATTTTAGTTCTTTTATTTCTCCAGAAAGGGATTCACTAATAACTTCCATGTTTTTTTTCAAGCCCTGCTAGTATCTTTAAAATCATTATTCTGAACTCTAGTTCCGACATCGTACTAATGTCCGTATTGATTAGGTCCCTGGCAGTCAGCACTGCCTCTTGTTCTTTTTGTTGAGGTGATTTTTTCCATCTTGTCATTTTGTCCAGAGGAGAATAGATGAATGAGAGAACAAACTGCTAACAGGGTAACAACGTCCCCAGAAAATATACACTAAACAAATCAGAAAAGACCTGAAACTGGGGGAAAAGGAAGGGAAAGAAAGAAAAAAGAAAAAGAAAAAGAAAAAGATAACAACAAACAAAAACAAAACAAAACAAAAAAAAACAGAATATGATCAAATATGATCAGGCTGGTGCATAGATCAGTGCCACACACTAGATTTTGGGCGTATTTTGGTATGTTAGAAGAAAGTGCCTCCCAAAATTTTAAAGAAAGAAAAACTTATACATGTACAAAAATAAGGGTTAATACGATGAAGGGATGGAATATGACTGTAAAGATGAAAATTATAAAAGATTTTATAAAAGGAATTGATAAGAAGTTGGTTGAAAAAAGAAAGAAGAGGATTTAAAAAAAGAGAGAGAATGTGATCAGGCAGGAGACTAGAACAAAGCCATACACTAGAGATTTAGGGTATATTTTGATCTGTTAGAAGAAACTGTATCTCAAAATTTTAACGAGAGAACAACTTATATATATATATCAAAAATAAGGGTAACTACTACGAAGGGATAGAATATGGCTCTAAAAATGAAAAATAAAAAATATTTTTTTAAAAAAGGGATTGATAACATGTTGGTTGATAAAGGGAAAAAGAAAAATTCAAAAAAGAAAAGAAAAGACAGTTAAAAAAAATTAACTTTGAAAGACTAAAGAATCATGGTAAAAAAGCCATGAATTCTATGTGCAGTATTCCCCTAGCGCTGGAGTTTTGCCGTTCTCATTGATCGGTAAACTTGGTCTTGGCTGGCTGTTCTCGCTGATCTTCTGGGGGAGGGGCCTGTTGCTGTGGTTCCCAAATGTCTTTGCCAGCAGCAGAATTGCCCCGCCCTTGCCCAGTCCGGGCTAAGTAATCTGCTCAGGTTTGCTCTCTGGAGCTTTTGTTCCCTGCAAGCTTTCCGTACAGCTTTGGAGGCAGAGAGTGAAAATGGCGGCCTCCCAATCTCTGCCCCGGAGGAGCCAAGAACTCGGGCTCCGCTCCTTAGTGCGCCCCCAGAGAAAAGCAGTCAATCACTCCCGTCTCCCAAGTCTCCGGCCGCACTCCGTGCTCACCTGGCCTGTGACTGAGCGTTTCTATCTCTGGCACCCGACCCCGTGTGGAGTCTCCAAACCCAGCAGATCCCTGCCGTGCGTTCCCGCGCTGCTCCTCCCAGGGGAGGAAGGTGAGTCTCCCCGGATCTGCCACTTGTTGGGTCCCTGCTGGAGGAGCAGTGGCCCAACTGTGCCGCGGATCACGGTTTATGGCCACCCCGAGCTGAGAGCCCGCGCCTGGGCTCCGCCTCTGCAGCCGGCTTCCCTGCTCCGTTACCTGGGAGCTCTGCCGCACTCAGGCACCCCCGGTCTTTCTGTGACCCCGAGGGTCCTGAGACCACACTGTCCCACGAGGGTTCCACCCCCTGCTTAGCCACTGGAGCGACGTCCCTCAGCGGAGCAGACTTCTAAAAGTTCCGATTTTGTGCTCTGCTGCTCTATCACTTGCCAGAAGCGGCCGATGGAGGCCCCCTCCCCCGCCGTCTATCCTCCCAAATATCGCCTCGGATTCACTTCTCCGCATGTCCTACCTTCCAGAAAGTGGTCACTTTTCTGTTCAGAGAGTTGCTGCTATTCTTTTCTTTGATCTCCTATTGGGTTTGGAGGTGTTCAGAGTGGTTTGATCCTTATCCAGCTGAATTCTTGGGACCAGATGAAATCCAGGTCTCCTACTCCTCCTCCATCTTGCTCCACCCTGTCAAATAAATAAAATCTTAAAAAACAAAACAAAACACCACCACCACCACAAAAAAACAGCAACAGTAACGACAACAAATCTGGGTACTAATTTTGTTTAAAGAGTGAAATGGTCCTAAACACAAGTATTGCATGTAAAGCAGAGGTTCATAAAATTCTAAAACCAGGATAAAGATTTCCCGGAAATAGGCGTTAGCCTCATCAACTTCAGCAGAGAAATTTCTTCATCTGTCATCCCATTGACTAAACAGGGAAAAGTCACAATGCCAGGGAGGTATCTTTGTAGTCCCAGGGTGAGACCACCAACCTTTCCATTTAGCCAAATTTAGTTCCATTTAGAAAGGAACACTGCTGACTGAAGAATTTAGAGTCAAATTCAAACAGATCATCTCACAGGGGGGAGCTCCCACACATAGAGAAAACTGAGGAAGGCAGTAGTTTAAAATGTTTCTTTTTATCAAAGAAGAGTTTGCAATGTGACAGTGATTAACCTGTATGGGAGACTTTTAACAGAGTTTACTGTAGCCTTGAAATACTCACTGAAAATACATACTTTGCTTTTCTCATCTTCCTTTGATTTTAGTCTAGAAATTACCATTTATCTCAGTATTCTCTCTCACATGGGGCAAAAGAAGAAGGAAAATTTATAGAATTCAATAAATCCCTGAATAATTCATGCTGTTCTCTCTCCTAGGTATCAGATATTAAAAAGGAAGGCAACTAAGGTATCACTTCCATTATTGAGAGTAAGTCCCTGATCTTTGGGGATACACTTTTAAAATGAGCCACTTGCTTTTCACTAAATGTCAATTAAATTGATCTCTAGAATGCTTAAAATTCCATGCTCTGTGGCTGTGCAGTACAATAATACAAACACACACACACACACACACACACACACCGCTAGGGAGAAAGGAAAAGGGATCGATTGTGTCTCTGGCTTACTTTCTACAGTCACTTGCACTTTGCCAATGCAAAGCAGAGCCATATAGTAAACCCTTTGCAAGAAAGGGGGCACATCTCCAAATTAGGAAGGGTTGGCTGCAGGTGGCTATGGAAATGCAGAGTTTATGGAAACTTAGTTTTTTATTTATTTTATTATCTTTGCTGAGACCTGTGAGCTTAGCCAGCCTTCCCACTCCGACTTTTAGGAAACACACCTTGAGGCCTCCCCAGCCACCTGGCTCATGCTGCAGCGTTAAGTTGTGATGGACAGAAGCCTAGTAGTTCTAAGTTCAGTCTAAGTGTCAACATGTAGATGTACCTTGCCCTCGATTTAGATTAAAATGCTTGGACACACTTACAGGCTCAATGTGTTATTGCATTGTTGACCAGTTTTCAAAACAAAAACAAAAACAAAAAACAGAAGGAGAAGAGAGAGAGAGAGTACACAAGCCCGGGGAGAGGCAGAGGGAGAAGCAGACTCCCCACCAAGCAGGCAGCCCGATGTGGGGCTCCATCCCAGGACCCTGGGATCATGACCTGAGCCGAAGGCAGACGCTTAACCAACTAAGCCACCCAGGCGCCCCTAGCAATCTTATTTGGATATGTGTTCTCTAGTTCCGTTACATATTCAGTCCCTCAAATGCTCTTTGCACTGTTCACCATTCTGCTTGCTCTCACATTAATGAATTAAATAAATCCTTGCCACAGGCTCATGTTATGTTTATATATGAGCCATATTTATAACTTAAAAAAATTACACTTTGAGGGGCGCCTGGGTGGCTCAGTCGTTAAGCGTCTGCCTTCGGCTCAGGTCATGATCCCAGGGTCCTGGGATCGAGCCCCGAGTGGGGCTCCCTGCTCAGTGGGGAGCCTGCTTCTCCCTCTGCCTGCCGCTCCCCCTGCTTGCGTTCTCTCTCTCGCTGTGTCTCTCTCTGTCAAATAAATAAATAAAATCTTTTTAAAAAAAAATTACACTTTGAATTTCTTTCCTGCCAGAACAGCCAGTGTAAATTACCACATTCCTTCATTTCAGTGAAGTTTTTGTTGCCAAGCTATAGAGAAGCCGGATTGTGTCAGAAGAGTAGGCATGAGCCCTATACCAGGATAAGGTAGAAAATGGCTTTTCTCTTCTTTTCTTTTCTTTTCTTGCATTGCATCACTACTGAACAAAATTCTACCAATAAACATGTCACTTCATAAGGGTCTGAGCTTTAATCTATAGTAAATAGTTTGTCAAATAAGGTGTATTCCCTCAGAGAATCAGTTAATCCTTGGCCTGTTAGAAAATGTACCAGGAAGACAGTGAAAGAACGTACAGCCATCCTCTTGCCTTATTTCAAGTTGATACTTTCTTAACATCAGTCAAGTGCTTTTTGGGGAAAAGATGTCTCATATAGTAAGACAACTAAGGCCTTGGGAAAGATTGTTGTAGAAATATTAATAGAACAGCATTGCCACTCAAACTGTTGAATCCTAAGAAATACAGAGTTGGAGGTGAAAGCAACCCAAGTGTCCACTGAGGTAGGAATGGAATAAAATATGGCATATACACACAATGTAATATTATTCAGCCTTTAAAAGGAAGGAAATTCTGACACATGCTACCACATGGATGAACCTCAAGGACATTATGCTCATTGAAATAAGTCAGTCACAAAAGAGAAATACTTTATGATTCCACTTGTATGTGTTATCTAGAAGAGTCAGAGTCATAGAAATAGAAAGAATGGTAGTTATGAGGGACTCGAAGAAGGGGGGATGGGCTGTTGTCATGTAATGGGTATAGAGTTTTAGTTTTGTGAATTGGAAAAGTTCCGGAGATTGATTATGCAACACTATGAATGTACTTAACATAACTGAACTATATACTTAGAAATGGTTGAGATGATAAATTTTATGTTACATGGTTTTTTTACCACAATAAAAAATAATTTTAAAAAATTCCAGAGTTGGTATCATCGAAAACAATACATGTTACAAGGCCAGGGAATGACTCTCGTCAGAGTGAGACCAAAATGTGGAGCCTAGTGGACCATCTGAAGTGCTAGATTGTCACTTAACCTACAACATGACACAAACGAAATAATTGCAAAGAAACCAACCTAGCTATGCTGGACTTCTGCCCACATTATGGAAACAAGTGATGGAGCAGAGTTGGCTGCCTAAGCAGCCCATCCTGTCATGCCTGGGAAATCCAGCAGGAGCTTGGGATCAGTTGTGCTGGCCCTAGCCTAATGTAAAGAAACCGCAGAGCTACAAAAGACTATCCATCATTTTTTCTTTTTTTTTTTTTAAGGATTTGTCCTTTATTTAAAATCTCCCTTTTTTTCCCTCCACCTTTTATAAAAATGTATTCAAAATGGATCATAGACCTTAATGTAAAATGCAAAACTATGAAATGTTTAGAAGACAACATACAAGAAAATCTATGCAATTTTCAGTTTGGCAATGAGTTTTTTCTTTTTGTTTTTTGTTTGTATGTTTTCATATTCCCTTCTTTTCAGGTTTAATGCGATGTAATATAAAAATAAAATCTGTATATATCTGAGGTGTACATCTTGATGTTTTGCTGTACATAAGACATTATGAAATGATCACCATAATCTAACTGATTCCCCCCCCATCACCTCACATTGTGACCATTTTCTGTGTGTGTGTGTGTGTGTGTGTGTGTGTGGTGAGCACACCTGAGATGTGCCCTCTTAGCAAATTTCCAATTTCCAATTTCAAGTAGTACAGTATTATTAAGCAGTATAGCCCCCATGCTGCACATCAGCTCTCCCTAACTTACTGAGCCTGCATAACTGAAATTTTTGAATAAATACTAAGAGGGCTCCCTCCCACCACCAGTATTACTTTTAACTTTCCTTACCCCCCATTTAAGAGTTAAATGAGAAAAAGTTCAACCTAATGCTCACTAGACATTGGGTACTAGCTTTCTGATGATTACATCTGCATCTCTTCTCAACTGTCCACATACTTTTGGGTCAGGCCCTAGTAAAACTAGGCCTCTTGCAAAAAGTATGAAACAAATTCTTTTCCTTGTGACTTCCTATAGCTGGTCTACACACTCCAACAGAACGTGAGAGCCCTCGTGGAAGAAGCTTTGCCACATACATACTACATATTTTTATTCCCTCATAAACTTGATTTATCTTCTCAGTAGAGCAATTATGCCTCTTTTTTCCTGACCAATAGACACTTTCTCTAATTTTTATGGTAGATTAACATGATGCCACGGAATGATAACTAAGACAGAATACGAAACCCAACTGCATTTGAAAATCTAAGTTCTTCATCAAGACAGAGGACAACTGTGCCTGCCTCCAAAGGGCAGCATCCTTTAATTCCTTCTATAATTCCCAGAGTCAGAGTATTTTACCACCTGCTCACTGAGTTTTCAGCATTATAAATATTGAGAAAATTCATTCACACAAAAAAACATTTAACTAGTCCTAACACTCAGCCCTATACTAAAAACAAAACCCAACAGCATCTAGAAACACTTTTTCTTCCATTATACTTTCCACTGTTTAAATGAGCATTTCCTTGGAACAAACTGCTGTCAAAACCAAATGCTCCTTAGAGTAAAAAAAAAAAAAAATCATTCTCTTTGACTTTAGGGGCCCAGTCTTGGTATGATTTATTTTACCATTAACTAATTCAGTGAGGATTATGGAGGTTGTACATCGAGGTATCCCTTCCAAAACCCAAACAAACCTCACACACACACACACACACAAATGACAACAGGTAGAGAAAGAGGCATGCACCTTACTAAGGTTGGCTGTTTAGTCTTTTATTTTGTTTGTTTTTGTTACTGTTTTCATAAAGCCTGGCTTTTTTTTAACAGCAGTTAAAACCCAACTCAACCCTCCCCAAAATTCTCATCTTTCCAGTTCAGACTATCTCCTACCATGGAATGGCTCCAGATGGTCAGTCAAGAATAATTATGGCAAGCTCAGAGAGTTCTATAAAATGTGTAAATAGTTCACTAACAAGTTAACTATTGGAGGAAGCAGGTAGAATTAAATGCAAAAAATTAATTTTGAGAGAGAGAGAAAAAAAAAACATGGCAGAAAGAAAGCAAGCCACAGGAAAGGGAAGGGAGAGAAGAAGGGAGCCAGGAGACAGAAAGGCAGTTATCCTTTAAAAGAGTTACAATCTAAAACTGGGTGCTGAAAAGTATTTACTTGTCCTGAGTGCTTTCTCCTCTCCTGCCAGATTGTGCCAACTCACAGGATCTTATAAACTCTTCCAATTTTTATGGTCCTTTAGGTGTAGATGCTCATCAGCTCAAAGGTAAATGGCAACTATTTCACAGAAAATAAATTTGGGGTATTTTTAGGTGATCATTGCTCCAAGACAGCAAGGGAAGAAAAAAAAAAAAATTCAGCACACTTACCATTTTTAAGTTTTGATCCCAGCCAAACCTTAAACCAAATCTGAGTCTGGGACTGGTCACCTCAGACCCCTTTTGATTTCCTCCACACCAGAACATAATCATTTGACACTTCTAGACAGAAGTCTAGAAGTCAGTGTTGGCACAGCTTGGCTGGCTGTCTAGCAGTCTTGACATTGCCCAGGGTCCCATCCAGGGAGCACAGGGGTCAGTATAAGGATTTTATTTAAGCATTATTTTTGACCATCTCTGTGTTGCAACTATGCAGCAAAGTTTCAAAACCACACAATACATTGGAGCATAAAATCCCTTATGCGATACCTGAAAATAACTTTTGGAATAATGCAAATGTTTAAAGTAGCCCGAAGTGAAACTTCAATGTTTAATCAGCGCAGCTGCCTGTGAAGCTGGTGCTGGGGCTGGGGGAGGAAGTAGTGGTTTCTCTTTGAAGCCTGGCTGCTACCAGGCCAGGAGCAGCCAAGTTGGGCTGGGGTGGGGGTGGGTGGGTGGTGGAAGATGCCTCCCCAGCCCACGTGGTCTTCTCTAGTGTGGTGGAGACAAGTGAGTTGTCCTCTTGCTTCTTTCCTGAAGGCAGAAAAGAAGTAGGAAAACATGAAACACAAAAGGATGAGTTGGAAAATGTAGGGCTGAAGCATTTTTGTGGCAATTAGATTGTAAAGAAACCAAGCCGCCTGCAGCAGAAGGAAGTATGTTGAATACTGAACGAACAGAGGTGGTTGAAAGTGGGTCTTTTATTTTCTGCTTTGATAGTCCAAGAAATAAAAGAAAAGATGACCAAGTGGGACAAGTTCTCTAATGGTTTATTGCATTTTACGTCTTTGGTAATGAACTACCAGTGAACCCAGAAAGTGCCCTATAATGTCCCTTCTCTTCTAAGCAGTCTATAGCCATGCAGTTTTTGTCAAACTCTGTGGTCTATAGTGTGATTACAAAAGAGAACCTCCTCCCCCAAGCTGTTTCTCAGCTGAAGATTGGCTTCCTAAGTCACTAAGAATGCAGAAGAGGAACTTCCATAAATACCCACCTCTCTGCTTCCAGGCCATCACTTCCCTCCGGTTACTCTGTATGAATATTCCACTCCCCCATGCTGTGGATTCCTCCTAACCCCACTTCACCACCAGCTACTACCCCGTTTATCTGTTCTCCCTTACAATAAAACTACTTGAAAACATTATCTATACCAGTGTTGTTCAGTAGAAATACAGTGTAATACAATGTATTACTATGTAATTTTGATTTTTCGAAAAGCTACATTAAAATCTCTTACTAAAAAGAAACAAGTGAAATGAATTTTAATAATATATTTTACTTAACCCAACACAGCCATATCTTTTCAACATGTGATTGTTATAAAATTATTGAGATACTTTACATTATTTTTGTAATTCTAATCTGATGCGTATGTTACCCTTACAGCACATTTCAATTCCGAGTAGCCACATTTCAAGTGCTCAAGAGCACCCAGTGTGTAGTGGCCCATACTGGACAGTGCAGTCGTGCGCTGTCCCGATTTCTCCTCCCATCCTCTCTTGAACCCACTCCATTCAGGCTTTTGTCTTCACCACTCTGCTGAAATTGCTTTTGTCAAAGTCCCCAGTAATCTCCATTATGCTCTATCTAGAGATCAGTTCTCAGCCCATATCTTAGCTGACCTGCCAGCAACATTCGACCCAGTCAATCATTCCTTCCTGCCTGATAAACTTCCTTCACTTTGCTTCCAGGGCACCACACTGTCCTGGTTTTCCTCTTGTCTCACTGGTTGCTGCCCTCAGTCTCCTTGGTTAGTTTATTCTCATCGCTCTGTCTTCTAAATAACGTCCCATTGGAAGGTCCCAGGGCTTAGTCCTTCATCTTGTTCACTTTTCTAGGTACCCTGACCCCTTGGTGATCCCATACACCTATTTGTTAACAAGTCTCTAGCCTGTATTTCTTCTGAGCTGCAGCCTGCTCCATAATCTTCATTTGGACTTGTCCATCTCCATTTGGATGTCTCACAGCGTATCAAACTTAACTGCCCGAACCCGATCTCTTGATTTCCACCTCCTGAACCTTCTTTTTCTGCTATCTCTCCTATCTCAGTATATGGCAATTCCTTACTCCTGTCTCATGGCAAAAGCCCTGGGCCATCTTTGCTTCTCTCTTGCTCATGCCCTTCATCCAGTCCTTCAACAAATCCTTTCACCTATATCTTTAAAACATATCTTGAATCTGACTATTTCTTTCCACCTTCTCTGTTTTGTCCCTCATAGTAAATAGCTGGCACCTACTAAGGTAGTCAGTAATAAGTGAGTGCCCACTTCTTGAACCTATGAGGAACAAAAAGAAGCTGGTATTCGTAGTGGCTTATTCCGAGCTGCAGCTGCTGTTACAGACACTATAGCAATACCACACAGCTGAGGGCAAGAATAAGACAGGCTCAGAGTCATCCCTGGGTAAGAAAGGAGAGATAGAACAGAATGGCTGAATAGTCATCATTTGCAGCATAACCAGGTGTCACTGCACTTTGTCACTCCTTATCCACCCAGAGCCACTGACCTCGGCGTGCTAATCATTACCCTGAGACCTTCTAAGAATCAACATCACTCTCTCTTGCTTGGGTTGCTCTGATTGTAAAGGCCCTCATGCCAGTTCCACATGCCATCTTCCCTTCTCCCTCAACATGGTACAAGAGAGGGAGAACCTTGGCAGTCTATTTTAATGTTTATAAATCAGCTTTGTGCTCTAATAGTTTTTCTACGTCATTGAATCTAAAATTTTTAAATCGGGGAGTAGAAATCACAAAGTAGGAGACCTGCAGATTTTACATATTACAATGAAAATTTTCTGTACACATTAAAAAAATCCTAATCAATATTTAAACCTGGAGTGGGGCGCCTGGGCAAAGACAGTTGAGCATCCAGCTTTTGGTTTCGGCTCAGGTCGTGGTCTCAGGGTGGTGAGGTCAAGCCCTGCATCCGGCTCCACACTCAGCTCGGAGTCTGCTTGAAGCTCTCTCTCCCTCTCCCTCTGCCCCTCCCCCATGCACTCATTCTCTCCCTCTCTCTCTCTCCTTCTTTAAAATAAACAAATAAATTAAATCTTTAAAAAATATAGTAAAAATTACCCCACAAACTGTGAAAAAATGTCATAGACACTAAGTTAAATGATTACTATTTAAACAATGCAGTAGAATAGTAAACAGAAGTAAATATGTAAATAATACAGTCCTGAGAGCCAATACAAGTCATTAGCAAACATGCTGAAAAATGTATTTGGGCATCCCTAAGGAAACAATTCAAAAAATGATAAATAAAACTTGTATTCAAAAGGTTTAATAGCAAACATTATTTTTCCAATAATGATAGAAAAACTGTGATATGTACACTTGGTATTATAGAGTCATTTAAAATGATGTATTGCAAGAATTTATAATGATATGAAAAATTTGAACTTACATGAAAAGAGTGGGATATTAAATTATATATATATATACACAATTTTACAAATTGTAAAGTAAGTAATAATTATACATTGAAAAGAGTAGAAGAAAAGTTGACAAAATATTAGTATTTCTGAATAGTGACACTTTAGACATTATTGATATTTCCCACAATGAACATATAACTGTCTTATTTTTGTAAATAAATGAAATGGTAAAAATAAACTTATCTTATTGACCCACTTCTCACCTGAGCCCCATTGTTCACTATTAAGTTTGTATGGATGGTAAACACAAATCCTTTTTATTTATTTAATAACATCATTTTACTGTCTTAGTAGAATCTAAGTTATTTGCAAACATATTTCTAAAAAATGTGACACAGAATGCTGGTGAACAAATAAGCAATCATAGTTTCTTATTGTCTTCCTGAAATAAGAAAGAATTTAAAAGAAAATGCCCTCTATCCCTCTCTGTTCCCCAAGGGACAAAACAAAACAAGGCTTTGGATACCTGAGGTCTTTTCCTCTTCTGAAAGGGGTAGTTGAAACACAGAATCTCCTTCTTGAAATTCCAGAAGGAATTTCAGCAATCAAATTTTCGAGAAGATATGCGTCAGAGACTTAAAAAGTAGAGAGGTTGATGTGACCTTGATCCAAAAAGCCAACATAAAACAAAACAAAACTAATGCTAATTTTTTAATCGTTGAATGCCCAGTCCATATTACAAATATCCAAGTTATTTCCAAAACATCTTTTACTTTTTTGTTTGTTCCAGTCAGATCTAAACAATATCTACTTATTGGATCCAGTTTTATTCTCTTAAACTAAAAGCAAAATATTCAAAAATGACATAAATTTCCAATTACAGAAGAATGCTTAAATACAACATGTCATAGCTATGAAAAGAAGTAATATACAATCAGTAAAAAAAAAAAAAAACAACATTGTTTCAGAGAGTATTTACTGGTATGGGAAAATGTTCCTGAGATGAAATTAAGTTATAGAAAAAAGCCAACATCTTTTTTCCAATTCTTAGATATGGGATTTCTGTGTCAAAGTGATATATTTAATCCCAGCAACAGTGTATAAGAGAACTCATTTCCCCTCATTCTCACCAGCACTGGAGATTACAGGTTTTTAAACAACTTGATGGGCAATAAATTATATCAGCCCATTTAAACTTCAATTTTAACACTAACTTCTACTCCTGAAACTAATACTGCACTATATATTAACTAAATTAATTTAAATAAAAACTTGGGAAAAAAATAAAAATAAAAATAAATTGGATTTTAAGTTGAGGTGAGGATAAAAATTCTACATATATTTATTGGTCATTTTAATTTCTTCTTTGATGAAATACCTGTTTCTAGACTTTATCTACTCTGCCTTCTTCTTCCATACAAAAAAATGGTTTTATGAATATACAGAAGCTTTTTGCGTGTTAGGATATTAATTTCTTTTTTTTTAATTTTATTTATTTGACACAGAGAGAGAGAGAGAGAGAGAAAGCACAAGTAGTCAGAGCAGCAGGCAGAGGAAGAGGGAGAAGTAGGCTCTCTGCTGAGCAGGGAGCCAGATGTGGGGCTTGATCCCAGGACCCTGAGATCATGACCTGAACTGAAGGCAGCCACTTAACCGACCGAGCCACCCAGGTGCCCCAAGGATATTAATTTCTTATGTTACCAATATTTTCCTTCACTCTGTTGTTTATATTTTAATGACAAAAATTTTAAAGTTAATGTAATATCTTTTGAAAAATCAAAGTTTAGAATCTTTATATAATCAAATACATCTTTCTTTTGCTTCAGGTCTTTCCTTACTCTGAGTTTACTCTTAAAAAGTGTTTTTAATTTCTTCCAATATTTTTATAAGTTTAAATCTTATATATAAGTCTTTAGTTTATTTACAATGTGGTTTTGTATTTGTTAGGAGAGGAAATCTAACAATATTGTCTTATAAAATATCAATATCTTAACATATTTCTTAATACTATATTAGTATCCCACTGATTTGAGATGCCATCAGTATCAAATCTTAAACTTACATATATACTTAGTCTGTTCTTAGACCCTTCTCTGTTCCACTGATTTACTTGTCTTTTCCTCTGTAAGTATCATATGATTCTTATTATAGTAGCTTTAGAGTCTGCTGAAATATCTGGACAAATGTCTTTTTGCTATTCTTTTTCAAAAATTTATTGGCAAATCTTATACATTTTCTCTTCCATAACATTTTATAATAAATCTATAGAGTTCCTTAAAAATCCTCATTTATGTTCAATTAAAAAGTATTATACTTATGTGTACATTTGAGGACTGACAAAATCACATGAAAAGGATGCTCTCTGCAACAAAGTTTACAGTAGTAACAAATTTAAGTAATCCAAAATTATTATAATCAATAGAGGAATGGTTAAATAAGTTATGGTATATCCACATATGGTAACTATTCTGCAAAGAAGACCCTCCAATGAATCATAGCCTCTAGGATTCATGTTCTTGTTCAGGCCCTTCCCACATTGAATGAAGGCTGGCATGTGTGTCCAATAAAGTGTGGCAAAAGTGATGCAAAATTGTTCTTAAGAAGCTTGGAGGATTCCATCTTGGTCACTGGGAACACATGCTCTGTGGGAAGCCAGCTGCCATGTAAGAAGTTGAGATACCATGAGACCTTTCTGCTGTGGACATCCTAAGGTACCTACATGAAGAGGCCACATGGAGGCAATAAATTGCCCAGCTAGTCTCAGCTCTTCCAATTACCCCAGCTGAGGCACCAAAACCATGTAAATGAAGAAGCAGTGAAGATATTCAGCTCAGTCGAGCCTTGGATTCCAGTCCGAGCCACCATCTGACTATAACCTCGTGAGTAACTTCAAACGAGAGCCACACAGCCTAGCTTAGTCAACCTATGAAACAGTGAGGCACCAAATAATTTTTTAAGTCACTAAGTTTTGGAGTGGATGGTTTTGCAGCCACAGATAGCCACAACAGGAGTTGGTACCTGGAACTGGAGTGCTACCATAACAAAATCCAAAACAGGTGACTTTGACTTGGAATCAGGCAATGGGAGGAGGACAGAAGGTCTTGAGAGTGAGGATAATGTTATTGGAGGATGAAAGAAAGGACTAGTGTTATGTAGTGGTGAAAAGTTTGGTGATATATCACCCACAATAATGTGGAAAATAAAAAGTATTCCTAATGAATTGGTGAATTTGGCTAGAGAAATCTAGGCAGAACACTGAAGTTGCCAAATAGTTTCTTTTAGCTACATATGATAAGGTACAGATGAAAAGAGATGAGTTAGGAACAGAACTGCTCAGTTTTTTAATGGCATTTAAAGAAAATTAAATATATCTAAGATTATCTTTCCAGCAAAAGGGTCTCAAAGTAAGAAATGGCCTCAGGAAAAAAATTAAAGATGTAGCTGTAAGACATTTTGTGAAATGCAACACACATATATTTTATGTATGCATATTTAATAAACATACATAAAACATGCATATGTGTTACATTTATATACATACATGATAGGTTTAAATTTTATTTAATTTTTAAGAGATTTATGAATGTTGCTTTTATCTAATTAAATGAGCCCCAATAAGATTCATAGGTATGAATACCTTACAGAGGTAATGTGTATTGTTAAGAGAATAGTATTCAGAGAAACATCACCAGCTTTGACCAAAAGGAACAAAGATAGTTCAAAATGAAAAGAAATCTCAAGTCCCCAACATTCTACAGAATGAGATAGCCACTCAGTTGCAAATAAGGACTGTTTTTTGGATAAGAAACAGAAAACAGAGATAAGAGCCATGGAGAAACATTTCCAGGTAGTAGGACTGGCCCTAATACAGCAACTGGCATTATGTGCCTAGTTGAGATTCAGAATTGCTATGGAATAGTAACTATCCTATGGTTCCAGTTCTCATCTTTTTCATATTATCCTATGTCTGTTTTATAATTGTATCTTAAGTGTGGGGTCCATTTAACTTGTCTCACACAATGGAATACTATGACAAATTCAAAAGAATGTGATAGATCTGGAATAAAGCCTGTATGTAATATGACTTTAAGTGAGAAAAATAAGTATTTAATATACTTGTTATTTAAGTATTTAATATAGCATGATTCCATTTTGATTAAAAGAAATAGATGATAGATGATAGATAGATAGATAGATAGATAGATTTTCTATGTTTATCAACAGAGAAATACATACAGAGATTGGTATAGGGTAGATATATATATAAATGTATCTCTATAAGCATAGGAAAAATTACTCAAGACTATATACTCCAAACTGCTAATAATGGTTATTTCTAAGGATTGAAATGGATGGAAGTAAGATTTTTTTATATATAAATTCAAAAATGTGCTGGAATTGTAGGTATTTTTGCTTTTGGATATTTTAGAGATAATTTTAAATAAGATTAAAGTTTAAAACCAACTACCAACTACATATATTTATTATATACACATATATATATGTATGCATTTAAATTTAAATTTTAAAACCTACTACATTTACATATAAACATGTATGTCTATATATAATAATTATATGTGTATGTATATATGTATATACATACACATAGATATACATACACATAGATATGTGTGTTAAACTCAAAAGGTTACTGTTACATGGAAGGCAGTATGTTCCTTGTTACTTTAGTTACAACAATACCAACCATACTTTAAAAGAAAAAAATGACATTTTATTAAAAAAATGATTTTTTATGATCAAAGGAAAACTATGTATTCAATTAAAAAGACTGGAAGATACACAGGCAATTGGTTATAAATCCATATAGTCATTCTTGAAAATCCTTGAGTTCTGAAAAATCAAGCACTGGAAATAATAAGGCTTATCAGTAAAAATATAGTCCAGACAGCCCTCTCAAAATCTATAGAATTTTCTAACAAAAATAATCAAAACAATAGCACACTTGAGTCTTCTCAGGCATTTGACCCAGCATCACAAATAGATGATCTTTTTCAGCTTTAAATACTGGGACTCATGATTCCTACCTCAAGAGTTAAGTCCTTCAGGGTATTTGCTTATAATAGATACCAGTCTCATCAAAACTTAAAAATACATTTAAAATATTGAAATTCATTAAAGAATGTATGAGCATCGTGAATAATTTTATTATACTTCAGTTTTTTTTTTCTTGAAGTATACTGATAAGGCTTTTCTTATTATTTTAAAATAGCTCACTCTTAATCTCTTCAACATGTTAAGGTGGTGGAAAAAAAAATCTCATATAAGGCTATAAGACTTCTACCCTATATGGACACATTTCCCTATTTATCAATCACATATGAGTTAATTGGCATTAAAGTAACTCATGTTATAGCAGAACACACTGTGCAACAAAATGTTAATATCAGTTATTCCTAGAATATGAAACTATAAGTAATTACAATTTCTTTTTATGATTTAATCCCTATTTTTAAATTTTTATAGAACATGTATCATTTTCCTAATTAGAAATAGAGGTTGGTTTTTTAAAAAGAATTGAAACTGTTTCCTTCCTTTGTAGTTCCTCATACTCATGGGATAAAGACCTAGCCATATGGCCAGTTTCCCTCAAACAGTACGTTCCAATGGTTGGACAGTTTGGCCTCATCCAACTTCTTGGTTTTCTTGTAGAATTTAGAACTTAGTTGAATTTAGGAAATAGTTGAAAAATACTCATCTACATTAGATATGAGATACAGAATGAAGAACCAAGGGGCAGTCCCAGGTCCTCTGAAATTAATTTTACTACAGAAAACCACTTTTGGTGGTTCATGCCAATTTCAGGATTCATATTTATGAGGGTGCCTAGGTCCTCCAGGAGCATCAAACTGTGTTGGCCACTTTACTCTTCTGAAGTTTGCTTCATTGATCTCAATTTGGAAACTAAGGCCCTCTGGAAATGAAATCCTTCAATGAGCAAATGTACTCTGCTTTTTTTCCAGCTCTAACTTGGCCATGTATGAGCACTATAAGCAAAGTATAGAATTCTTTACTTTCAGTGTCACAAGTTGGGAGCAGACAAGGAAGGAACAGACTTGGGTAGGAGGGGAAATGGTTTTTAGTAAATGTAAGAAAGTTGTTAAATTGCAAGAATTTTATAAGCCTTCCAAGAAGTGGTTGTTTTTAACCTGCATCCTAGGATATTAACTCTTCTGAAGATGACTTCTCGATCTCAGCTCCACTTTTGTGAAATAACAAACCCACCCTCTATCATAAGTATTTTCCTGACCTGAGGACATGGAATATCCATTTTTTGAGGTTTGTTTATGTTGACACTTCTGGAAAAATCACCCCATGCTGAACATGGTTCAGGGATTTTAGCCTATAAAATGTCAGGCTGTACACTGGAAGCCCTGGAATGATGTCCACTGCTGGGTCTAGTACCACAGGAGTACAGGTAAATGAGATTATAACTGTTGGAAGAGATGATCCCATGGACATAGTCCCACCATCATCAAAACCACAAAGAACAGGCCTACCTTGCATCAATCCCATATCAGAACACCATCCCAATGATCCTTCCTTGTCTGTTCCAACCCTAATACTTCATTTCCCAGAACCTTTAACCAGGACCTCTGGAACTGTTTTTTCATCATATTTCCATCTGCCCTTGATCTACTTTCTACTGGTATCTTTCTCTTGAAGTTACTGTTTCTCCTGCAGCCCTCTTAAATTGCAGCTGTTATCTTCTTATACTGCATGTATTTGTAGGATCAGCATCTTCTTCACTCCCATTGCTGTTTCCAGTCTATTAGCTTCTTATAAAAAATGTTAATTGTATGAATTAATAATTAATTTTTGAGACTCGATCATTTGTTTATACCATTCTCTCCACCATCTTGATGCTACCCTCTACTGATCTAATATTCCTTTTAGTCATCAAAGATTTTGTGACCTTGATCACAGTTTTCTCTGCCAGGAAACACAAATTCTCTGGATTAGAGAACATCATGTTTATTACTCACAAAGCATCTTAGCGCCAGCTCCCTGAGCCCCAATCCCCATAAGGTGACATAATGAGAGCCAAAAAGGAGTACCCCATGCATACAGCAAGGTTGTATACAGGCGAAGGTCCCTAAAATGATAAGCTTACATAGGGTGGCTGACACATCTACCCCTCCTCCCTTCTGGAAAGGAAAAGAGAGAGAGAAAGAGATTTTTACTCTGGAATGTGAACAAATCCTCTCTGGGAATTTGCGGAAAGTCCTTGAGTTTTTACTACCCAGAAATGAAAGCATGTGACTCCATGGAAAGTAAATCTCTAAGTCTCTCTGAAATAATACACTATCTCTAGCTTCTAAGGTATATTTGTTATTCAATCATCATTTAACCAAGTTTACTAGTGTTCTTTGCTTGGAAAGCCCAGAAGAAACAGAAACATAAAAATATGCATATCCCAGAATTACCCTAATACTGGTCATCACCCAAAACCCCTCTACAATCAAAATCATTAAATCATGTTCCTACTAACTCCTTTCCAACCAGCTTGCAGCTTTGGCTCCTTGGATTACAAATATTCTTTAATCTCTTTAGGATCTCCTTTCTACTGACCCTTCTATTTCCTCCCAATCTATCAGCCTTCTTTTTCAAATCCTTCTTTTCCAACCTGAATTTCATGTTACAATTTCAAGAACATATTTCAATAACATATTTGCCAGTGTCTTAAACTCCTTCCTTTTTATTTACATTTATATCAGCAGCTGCTAACAAAATGCCAATCTTACCTGAACCCAACTTTTTCCCTCCATGCCTGAGCCCAAACAGACAAATATTGATGGAAAAAGTGACATATGGAGCATATGGACATCGTGGTGAAGTTACGAACACCAAAATGAATGTGTCCTCAACACATCTTAGCAAGATTCCTACATGCATCTAAATCAGTTCTCTTTCCCACTTTCGAGTAAGTATTTCAAATTTTTTCCACCCCCCCTTGGATCTCTAATTTGCCTTTATATCCCCACCTTCCCTCTCACTCTTAACAAATGGCCTCACTTCCTACTTCACAAAGAAAAGCCATAAGACAGAAGATCCCATGGTGAACTCCTTACATCTACCCATCCTCTCTTTCCCCTCTTCAGTTAGAGTAGAATTAGTCCTTCTCCTTTCTAAGACAAATTGTTCCAATTATTACATTGGCCTTTTCAGGTACCTTTCACTATCTTTTCTCTCTCCTGAGAGAGAGAAAAGATATATTCTGCATTTCCTCTCACTTGAAACTTTCCCATTGACATTTATACTTATTCAAGTTTCTCCCTTCTATAAAGGAAAAGAGAAACCATCCTCAATACCTCCTATCTAGTCTTCCCACATTTACTTTTGCTGTCCTCCCAATCTATTCTCCACCCTGCAGCCTTTGCAATCTTTTCAAATTAGACCATGGTCACCCCCTCCCAACCCTACCTCACTTAAAACTCTTCAGTGGTTTCCCTAGCCCTTTGAATGACAACCTGCAAATGCCTTATAAAGCCCTGCTGGCCTGACCTCTGCCCCCCTTTCCAGATTTATTTTGCACCACCCTCCTCCCTCGCTCTACATTTTCACTGCTCTTCTTTCTGTTCATCAAATTTGCCATTCCCTTTATCCCCAGGACCCTTGTGCATGCTGCTCCAATTACCTGTTGTGTGCTTCCTTCTATATTCTTTACCCCATCCCCGACCAGCTCACCTAGTTCAGAAACTATCTCCTTTGGGGAAGACTTCCCAGAACCCCCAAATCAGATAATTCTCCTTCAGAGTAATTACCTCTGAAATACATTTATCTTTGTGATTATTTGATTAGTAGCTTTGTCCCTCCAGCAGACTATAAACTTCATTAGAGAAGTAGAAAAATCCAGCATTATTCCTTGAAGTTCAGCTAATCATAAACAAAGTATTGGATACATTTCAGATGAAGGAATAAATGAATGAATGAAGACTGGCACAGAAGTACCCCTCATCCACCCAGCTCCCGTAATCCTATAGTCTCTATTTGTGAAGAAGACAAATCTTGGTTTTCTAAGGAAGAAGTTGTCATGGCCACATCACTGGTGTTTAGTTCCTAAAACAAACTATATTATACGCTAAAGGAAGAAGCAGGACTAAGAAAGCTAGTGCTGCCTTCTGCTCATCCTCTAACCATCTTGCTAATCCCCCGAAGGAGGGCATTCACCACAAGGCAAAGTAGTCATCTCTGTTTCTATTATTCTTAGTATGTTTGTTGAGTGACATGTCAATTACAGCCCTCTTGCCCCTGATTGCAGGGGTCATTTGAGCCTAAGAGAACTCACTCTTAATCCTGTCCAGAAAACACAATATCATATTCCAGTTTGGTGGCTGAATGTACCAGATGGGTACACATGGCCAAGACACGGCAGGGTTATGAACTCTGTGGAGTCTATATACTCACAGGATAAAATTCTGAGATTTAAGCTCTTGGAAGAGATGACCACAGGAGCTGAATTTTTAAATATACTTTTATGGGATCTTATTTTCAAGCTGCTTCTTCACCATTAGCATAGAATCAGCCACTTGGGGAAGAACTTCTACAGGAAAAACAGATGCTTCTCATTTCCAAGAAGACTCCTTAGAATACCCTGGAGTGAGCTCATCATTAGTTAAGTAAAGAATTTTAAAACATTTAATTTAGTGGCTGCAAATGACAATGACAGCAAATAATAGATACTCACTATGGATCTTCTTCTAGAAGCCTGGTGCTTCACATAATGTTCACAGCAATCCTGTGAAATAGGAAACACCTTTACCATTTTATATATGAGGAAATTGACCCTTAGGAGGAAGATAATTTCCAGGTTGTAGGTGAGAAAGCCAGATTAGTCTGAAGCAAAAAAATCTTGATTTTTCTTGATGACACCATGAAGGTACCTGAAGTAATGCAGAGACTGTGACTTCCAGAAGGTGCTGTATTTTTCCATAGTTTTTCATCTACCTCCTGCATCCTTACTTCAGTTTCACATGTCTTTCCCTCTCTCATCCCAAACCCACTGTCACCTACCTGAAGGAACACAAGGTAAGATGTCCTAGAAAATGGTGATTTGCCTGGATTTCCCCCAGGAAGAATTCCCTGAACTTCACCATAAGCTAAAAAGGCCTCAGTTGTATTTCAAACGATCTAGAGCCTACTCCTACCATGATACAGACTAGGTTATAATGTTTACCAGTTTGTAGTTCCTACTACAGAGCTTCTGAATAGGATGAGCCAAGTCATAGTTACATTTGCATCTCAAGCATTTAGCACTCTATCTGACATATAGTTAGCATATTTTTGGATTAAACTGCATCAAGACACCTCCTTACTTTTCCCTGGATCCTTAAGAATAGATACCATACTTCTTAAAGTAAAAAAATTAAAAATAAAAAAAAATATGTAGAAAAAGGTCTTCAGGGACACAGTGCCATTAAACAAGTTTAATGAGAACAACAGAGAATGTACTCCTGACTCCACATCACCAGGCTAACAAGCATCAAGTAACAAGCAGTGTGCAGAAGAATCATGTAAATATGGAAAGAGACTCCCTCTGAAGCATAGTGCAAAGGAAAAACTTAAAGTTGAGAATGGAAATTGAGAAAAAAAACCTATGGTAAACCAACCTCCACCCTAAACACAAAGTATCACTAGAGAAATTTGAAATCTATGATGCACTGTAAGTAACTATAGCAACAACAATCCCCAATACCAGCTCAATTCCAGACTAGACTGACCAATAATCCACATTAAGGCCTAGCAGAAAGAAATGTATTTATTTCCAGGCATAAAAACCACACTTTAGGACCTACTGTCCTACAGAAGATGTCCAGCTTTCAACAAAAAATTACAAACATACAAAAATGAATCAAGAAGAAACAACACACTGTTTAGAGTAAATAAATACAACCAGACTCAGATATGACACAAAGGTTGAAACCGTAAGACAGGAAATTTAAAATAACTATAATTAATATGTTAAAGGCTCTAATGTGTAAGGGAGACAATATGCAGCAGCAGACAAGTAATTTCAGCAGACAGATGAAAACAATAAAGGAGGTTCAAATAGAGATGCTAGAAATAAAAAACACTGTTACAGAAATGAAGGATGGCATGGAGTGGTTCATCAGTAGCTTTGACACAGTCAAGGAAAGAATCAGTAAACCTGAATATAGTTCAATATAAATTATCCAAATTGAAACACAAAAAGAAAACAAGAGTGAAAAAAGCAGAATGGAACATCCAAAGGATGTAGGACAATGATATATATCTAAGATATATTTAACTGAAATCTTATAAGAGAGAAGGAATAAAGCAGATATAACATTTGAAGTTATAAAAACTAAGAATTTTCCAAAATTAATGAGGGATACCAAACTACAGATCCAAGAAACACAGAGAACATCAAAAAGGATACACATGATACAATGCAAAACAAACAAACCCTAGACATATCTTATTCAAACTGCCAAAAAACAAAAAACAAACAAAAACTGTCAAAACACAAAGAAAGGAGAAGAAATGTTGAAGGCAGACAAAAATAAATGATATATTAACACTGATATAAATAAATAGCTGAATAAACAAAAACTGGAGAAGAAAAGACAAATCTCCCTTGCAGAAGAATTCCAAATAACTTATGCAGATACTCCCCCTTAACGGAGGGAGAGCATAACTCCCCACTCCTTAAGTATGGGCTTTGCATACTCATATCCTTCCAAAAAGTTCAAAAAGAAGGGAATAACTTTACAGCGGAAAAACCTAACAAACACTACCTCAGCCAGATGATCAAGCCAACATCAACAGTGATTCATCATGTTGAAAACACGTACCCTTGATATGATGGGACAAAAAGTCACTTTACCTTTGCAGTCTTCTTCACAAAACTCCGTAAACCCAGCCTACCCATGAGAAAAACATCCTACGAATCCAAATCAGGAGAAATTCTAAAAAATACTTGACCAATACTCTTTAAAACTATCAAGGTCATCAATAACAAGAAAATTCTGAAAACTGTCACAAACGAGAGGAGACTGAGGAAACATGATGACTAAATATAACATGGTATTTTAGATGGGATCCTGAAACACAAAAAGGACAAAAGGTAAAAACTAAGAAAATCTGAATAAGTATGGACTTTAGTTAATACTAATCTATAAATATTGTTTCATTAATTGTATCAGATCTATCATACTAATATGAGATGTTAATAATAAAGGAAACTGGGTATGGTGTATATTGAAACTGTTCCACAAGTCACAATTTTTCTGTAAATCTAAAACTGCTCTAAAAATAAATTTTATTAGAAACAAGATAAAGCAAAAGACATTACCTACAGAGGAACACAGATAAGAACAAACTTCTCATCCAAAACTATGAAAGCCAGAATAAAATAGAATGACATCTTTAAAGTGAAGATATTTTTTAAAAGTCAACCCAGAATTCTGTACCCAGAAAACATTTTTTTAAATGAAGGAAAAATAAAGGTGTTTTTTTTTTTAACTGAGAGAATTCATTGCCAGTAGACCTGCACTATAAGAAATATTCAAGGAAATTCTTTCAGGCAGAAGGACTATAGTATCAGTCAGAAAGTTGGATCTACACAAACAAATGAAGAGGGTGGTAAAGAGAATGAATAAAGGTTTTTTAATGCATTTTCATGCTAGTAAGTGTTCTAAAAGATGACTATGTGAAGCAAAAAATACTATCAATGTACTGTATGCTTATAGCATAGCAAAACTAAAATGCAGAGCATAAGGTATGGGATGGAGAAATTGGGAATATACTGTTACAAGGTCCTTATGCTACATGTGAAGAAATATATTATTATTTGAAGGTAAACTTAGATTGATCAAAGACTCATGTTGTAACTAGGACAAGCACAAAAAGTAAAAATAAGAAAGAGGTATAAATAATAAGCCAATATTGAAGATAAAATGAAATAATAAATTAAATTATCCCCCAAAAAGGCTGAAAAGGGCAAAATAAACAAAGAATAGATAGAACAAATAGAAAACAGTGAGTGGGCAGATGTTAATCCAATCATATTAACAATAATATTGAATATAAACAATCTCAACAAAATAATGAAAAGACAGAGATTGTCAGGCCGGATGAAAAAGCAAGACCTAATTTATATGCTGTCTACCAGAAATTCAATTTAAATATAAAGATTAATTTAAAGTAATATCTAAGTATTTTGGTATTACTTTTTATTTTTTCCTTTTATTTAAAGTAAAAGAATAGAAAAATGTATATTATACCAACAATAATTAAAAGAAAAGCTGGCATACTCAATTAATATAAAATGAAGTATTCTACAAAAGGAATATTACCAAGGAAAAAGAGAAAATAACCTCTGAACAAAGGGATAAATTCTCCAAGAAGATATAATAATCCTAAATGTGTATTCATTTAACAACAGAGCTTCAAAATTCTTGAAGCAAAAATTTACGGAACGTAAACGAGAAATCCACAATAGTAGTGGAAATTTAAACCTTCCTCTTTCTGTAATTGATAGAACAAGTAGACTAAAATCCTGATCATTACTATCAGCCAACTTGACCTAAGTGATATTTGTAGCATATTACCCCCAACAATAACATTATACATATTCCCTTCAAGTGCGCTTATAATATTCAATTAGATAATATTCTACTCCATTGACAAAGTTTGCCAAATTTAAAAGAAAAGACATCATACCAAGAATGTTCTTTTACCATACTGAAGTTAAATTTAAAAATTAGTAACAAAATGGTATCTGTAAATCCACTTCTAAATAATGCATGGGTCAAAGAGAAGGTCTCAAGGTCAATTTTAAAATATTTTGTACTGAATAAAAATTAAAAAGCAGCATATAAAAATTTGTGGAATGCATCTAAAGCAGTGCTTAGAGAAAAATGTTAGCATTAAATCCTTATATAAACATAGTCACAAAAATCCTGTATAAGTATTAGCAAATTTAAGGGGACAATCTATAAAAATATATTTTAAAAGATAGTACATCATGACCAAGTAGGATTTGTCCCCAAAATGTAAGGCTGGTTCAACATTCAAATATCAATCAATATAATTCACCATATTACAAAGTAGAGAAGAAAATAATATGATCATCTTAATAGATGAAAAGATTGGGAACAAGGCAAGGATGTCCTCCCTCACTACTCTCAACCAACATCACATCACAAATTCTAGCAAATGCAATAAGGAAAGAAAAAATAAAAGAAGGGCATTCATATTAGAAAGGAAGAAATGAAACTATTTGCAGCTCAAATGTTTGTCTAAGGAGAAACACAGAATCTACAAAAAAAAAAAAAGTTTCCAAAACTAATAGTTTAGTAAGGTTGTAGGATAAAAATCAATATACAAAAATCCACTGTATATTTCTTTTTTTTATTAACATATAATGTATTACTTGTTTCAGGGGTACAGGTCTGTGATTCATCAGTCTTACACAATTCACAGCGCTCACCATAGCACATACCCTCTGCAATGTCCATCTGTATATTTCTGTATACAAGCAATGAATAAATGAAATTCAAAATATATAAAATAATACCATTTACAACACCCCCCCCCAAAATACTTAGGTATAAAGCTAACAAAATACATGCAGAATAGGTATGCTAAAAATTACAAAACACTGGGGCGCCCGGGTGGCTCAGTCGTTAAGCGTCTGCCTTCGGCTCAGGTCATGATCCCAGGGTCCTGGGATGGAGCCCCACATCGGGCTCCCTGCTCGGCGGGAAGCCTGCTTCTCCCTCTCCCACTCCCCCTGCTTGTGTTCCCTCTCTTGCTGTGTCTCTCTCTGTCAAATAAATAAATAAAATCTTTAAAAAAAAAATTACAAAACACTGATGAAAAAAGCAAAGTCCTAGGTAAATGGAGAGATACACCATGTTCATAAACTGGAAGATTCAATATTGTTAAGATGTCAATTCTCCTCAAATTTATCTATAGATACCATGCAAACTCTATCAATATCTCAAAAAGATTTTTTTATAAACACCAAATAGCCAAAACAATTCTGAAAAAGAGACAACAGGGTTGAAGAACTCACGCTCTACGTTCTCAAAACTTATTATAAAACCTCAGTTTAAAAAAAAAAAACCTTTGCATTTATAAAAGGATAGATATACAGATCAGTGAGACAGACTAGAGTCCAGAAAAAAAATATGCACATGCAAATATGGTCAACTAATTCCTCATAAAGGTGCAAAGGCAAGTCCATGGATAAAAAATACTATTTTCAACAAATCACATTAGAGCAATGTGTGTATATATACACATATACGACTGCATATATATGCAAAAAAAGAACCTTAACACGTACCTTGCACTCTACACAAAAATAACTTGAAACTGATCTAATGTAAAAGATAAAACTAGAAAATTCCTAGAAGAAAACATAGGAGAAATCTATGTAATCTTGTATTAACCAATGAATTCTTAGATATACCACAAAAAGGACAATCTGTAAGAGAATAGATTTATATATTGTACTATATAAATTAAGAACTTTTGCTCTTTAAAAGATACTGTAAGGGAATTAAAAGACAAGTCAAATACTGAGAGAAAATATTTACAAATAATATATCTGACAAAGGACTTATTTTTTTTTTAAAGATTTTATTGATTTATTAGAGAGAGAGAGAGAAAGCACAAGCAGCGGGAGTGGCAGGCAGAGGGAGAAGCAGGCTCCTCACTAAGCAAGGAGCCCGATGCGGAACTCGATCCCAGGACCCTGGGATCATGACCTGAGCCGAAAGCAGACGCTTAACCAACTGAGCCACCCAGGCGTCCCCTGACAAAGGACTTATATCAAGAATATATATAAAGAACTCTCAAAACAACTCAGTTTAAATATTGATGAAAGATTTGAACAAACGCTTCCCAAAAAAGATACACAGATGGCAAATTAGCACATGAAAAGATGTTCACATCATTAGTCATTAGAAAGATCCAAATTAAAACCACAATGAGATATCACTACTTACCTACAAAATTGATTGATTGAGAGAGAGAGAGAGTGTGGAAGGGCAAAGGGAAAAGGAGAGATAGAATCTTACGCCAGCTCCATTCCCAGTGTGAGATCCTGAGATCATGACCCTGAGATCATGACCTGAGCCAAAATCAAGAGTCGGACACTTAACCGACTGAGCCACCCCATTATTTAAATTAAATTACTTAATTTAAATTATTTAAATTAAATTACTTAATTTAAATTATTTAAATTAAATTACTTAATTTAAATTATTTAAATTTAAAAAACCAAACTGACAGTACCAGGAGTTGGTGAGGATGCAGAACTGGAACTCTTATATTTTGCTGGTATGGAAGCAAAATGCTATAGCCTCTTTGGAAAACAATTTAGCCATTTTTTACAAAGTTAAACCTATACTGACCACATGACCCAGCAAGCTCAGGATTCTACCCAAGAGACGTAAAAACCTATGTTCACACAAAAACCTGTACACAAATGTTTATAGCTCCTTAATGTCACAATCACTCAAAACTGGAAACAGCACAAATGTCTCATGAGTGAAAGGATAAACAAACTGTGGTACATTCACATAAAGGTACGCCACTCAGCAATAAAAAGGAATAATCCACCGATATATGGAACAACATGGATGAAACTCAAATGGATTTTGCTAAAAGAGTCATACCCAAAAGATGACATACTATAGATTCCCTTCACATGCTATTCAGGAAAAGGCAAAACTATAGGATGGAGAACAGCTCAGTGGCTGCCAGCCTTTGGAAGTAAGATGAAAAACTGACACAAACAAGCAGCACGAAGACATTTTTTTTTTTGAAGTGATGGAACTCTGTATATGGATCATGGTGGTCAATACATGACTATGCATCTGTCGAATCTATACATTACAGAGTGAATTTTACAGCTTGCAAATTTAAAAAGTGAAACTAAAATAAAAGATCTTTCATTCAAAGAAGAAGATAGAATTGAAGAAAAACAGTCCATTCTCTGTAAATCTGGTCACCATACAGAACGGGTCCTGCCCCCAAGAAAAATCACAGCCCTATCACCAAGGCCTGGGGCAAGCCATTTAGCTCTGCATGTCACAAAAGCACTTCTT